>NW_017256654.1:0-4835 GCF_001594055.1 Mycetomoellerius zeteki | reverse complement strand
GGCCTCCTTTTATATTCGCGAGTTAGTGGTCCCGCGTGCAGGCCTCGCGTATGTTACTGGTAATGTAGGATTAGGATTAAGGGTATCGGTTGTGAAATGGGATACGGGGATATGTGTCTAAAGTAACATTCGTCATCGACCAGTTGCCGGATGTTCGATAGCTCAGAGCCACATGTGTCACTTATTATTGACAACCGCCGTTTCGGTTTATAATCCTTAATCTATTTACTTCTTCTGTTCCTCGGGATAAAGTTTTTCTATTCGACACGTGGTTTGAATTTTTAATTCGATGACTCCGTCCCGAGTGGATTACTAGTCCAAAAAGGCGAGTGTTAATTGGCTCGTCACCATCGTAACTCCCTTGGTAGAAACAGATGGTCTACCGATAATAATCTTTATGGTGATGACGAAAATTCTAATCGAAGAAAAGAACTGTGGAGTCTGGACGTAACACCTTTTATGATGCGTAATCGATTAATATGATTTCTTAAAGAATTGAAAATGTGCTTACATGAACTTTCCTTAGTGGACGATATAATGGAAGCAGTCGGTGCGCCAAAGGAATATCAACGGTTGCGTAAATGGATAATTCGAATAACAATACTATGGATTGTATACTTTTTTCAAAATTTTGCATATGTTATATACAATTGTTGGATTATTCGCTACTTAGATTTTGATATAATTTTGTAACGATGCACCCGTAAAAGCATCATTCCCGATCGGTCTTCCATCGGATGCCGCTGCACCCCGCTATCAGGGGCAGCAGCGAGGAGGGCGCGGTGCGCCCACATTATTTTTAAGAAACCAAAAAATAATCCACAGGTACCACCGGCGATCCGTGACCCGCGAAACATCGCGAGGCAACGCACGGAAAACCGCCGCTCCGCCGAAAACAGACGAACAAGCGCGAACTGAACCGAACCGCGTCAATCCCCGCTCGTATTGTTCACTAACGGAAAGCGCCGAATTACTCCGGAACAATACGAGCGGGAGCAACAGTTAGTATAAAAGACGAGGCGACTAACGGACTAGTCTCCTTTTTCGCTTCTCCGAGTTATACTCCGAAACCGATCCTAGAGAATTACTCCTGGCAATTTCAAAGCACAAGAGCGGTCGGGAGATAGTACCCGGTCACCGTCGAGCGTTCTCGACTGCGCCACGAAAAGCCGCTTCACCAGAGTATCGTAAACCAGAGTGGTCGAGGGATTTGTTCTCAGCCACTGCCGAGTGTTCTCGGTAACGATACGATACCCGCTCCTCCAACCGATTCCACTCCAGACACCACGTGATCGTGAGAAAAGGTGGTCGAGGGATCGTTCTCGGTCACCGTCGGGCGTTCCCGACAACGATACCACGTGTCGCTTCCGACTCCACGCACCGTCCGTACCGATCACCGCATAAAACAGTGGGCCTCGACACGAGCTAAGGGTGGAGTGTTCTCCACCCTCCCAAGTGTTCTTGGGGTCGACGGCCCTCACATACTCCGCGCTTCCCCATTGCATCGGGGAAAGCAACGCTTCGTAAATCACCGCGCCGCGTACCGCGTTCGCGCCGCGCTCACCGGATTGGCTGGCGCGCTCCCGCGTGCCGCGACCGACGAATCCCGAGCGACCCGTCGCGTGCTACGCACGCGTTACATTGTACTTACAAATCCGCGACCGCATTCCGAGTCAAATTATCGTCCGCGCGTTATTTTGTCTATGCATATAATTACGTGTTCTGTCATGTGTGAATAGTGCATTTTGTTTATGTCATAATAAAGATTATTGTTAACTTTTACCGCGCCTGTGTTCAAATCAATCGCCCGCGTAACTGCATCTTGCCTCTCCTGCTCGAACCTCTTTTAAAGCCCCGCGCCGAAAAGCCCCGACGAGCTACGTCCGCGCTTAAAAAGTTAGGTTGTTACAATTTATAAAAATTGTGTGTTAAGTTATCCGATTTGTGTTCACGTCTTAAGTGCTCTAACTTGGGGAACTATCCTTGGGTTAGTATGTATGTAAACATTTATGTTAAGCAAATTTATTGTAAGTTACATTTATTGTAAGCTACTATTTATTGGTAGTGTGCATCAAAATGTTAACAGTTTGAAACATTTAAAGATTTTTTAAACTATTTAAGTACTATAATTTTATATAACATTTTATCAGTACAAATATTGAAATTATAAAGAATATATATAAGATAACATAAATAGGAAAATGATAAAAGTTATATTACACATATGTATAGGGTGCGTTCTTTTAGGCATCGGATTTGACAGCCGCTGCGCATCGGATCTGCTGACTGCGCAACTGATTTGAGAGAACGAATTTCTGCGCTCGTGTACTCTCAAAGCTATCTCAAAATGACTCAAAATGCAGCAATTAAAAATTTAACAAAAATTGTGTGAATATCAGTTATGGATACCACAATAGGTATGCTATGTTTTACCGATTATAATTGAAGATTTAATCAATGAAGATATAGATAGTGATTCTACTAGCTCAGATGAAGAGGTTAAGTGTGCTTCTTTCTAATCGGCGAAAATGGGAAGTATTCTCCCATTCTTAAAGAAGTATTTAATTTTCTTTGGAGTCACTTAATTCAATAATATGTATAAATTGTAATATAATATTATATAATATTATATAATATGATATATATAATATATAATATACATGTATATAATATAATATCTTATATAAATATAATAATATCTTATATATAAAATCTACATATTGTACAATTAAATTACATTCGCAATTAAAAACTTACAATCCAGAAACATTTATACCTTTGAAGCGTCGATGGTAAATAGATATTGTTTACCTGACAACGATACGCCGGCATAAAAATATACCTTTTTATCAGATATTTCAATAGATTTTCTACTTGTAGCTTTTTAGACCGCCCGTGCTTTTTTTTATCACGCAGATCCGCAACAGCTGCGCAGCTAATTCTAATCGTCTGCGTATCCATAGCACATCCATTACTAAAAGAATGATAATCTGCGCTGCAGTCGACTGCATAGTTGTGTTAAAAGAACGAATTACTGCAAGAACTGCTGTATCTGATGCCTAAAAGAACGCACCCATACAGCAAATATAAGATAAATTAAAACAAAAAACAAATAGAGAAGTTGTAATTTAGTCTGACTTCGAATATTTATTAATGCAATTAAAACTATACGTACCTATATGATGCATATGTTTTAATTTTAATGATAAACATAACTAAATCTCATTCATTCAATTCAGATACACAAGCTCCAGATTTCATCAAGTCAATCATTGTTTACGTGTACTCTACTCTGGCCTTTTCGAAAATAATTCGGATTATAGAGGACAAAACAGATCCATTATAGTGTGTCAACGGATAACAGAAGCTATGGATCGCAAGCAATATATATGGATTTTAATGTAATTTTTAAAAAGATATACACACATGCGCGCGCATGTATATATGCACGTATGTATGTATGTATACAGTGTGCGTCATTTTAACTTCCACATTGTAATATCCCGAAAAGTATAAAAAATGTTTTTGAAAGTTCGGGGATGGCACATTTTGGACACGTTATTTTTTTCTAGATAAAGATGCCAAAAAGGTATGAAAGTCATAATTGCTTTTTTACGAGATTGAATACATTTTTTATATCTGTTCTGAAGCTTTGACAAACCTTGTTTATAAAAATCCGTGCCCTGTTTTTTAAAGAATAATTTAACAAAGTCTTTCACTTCATCATTTGAATTGAAGTGATGGCCACCCAAACTTTCCTTTAACTTAGGAAAAAGAAAAAAGTCACTTGGTGCGAGATCTGGAGAGTAGGGTGGGTGATCAAAAATTTCCCATTTGAATTTTTCCAGTAAGGTTTGTGTTTTTTTTGCTGAATAAGGCCGTGCATTGTCGTGAAAAAGCAACACTTTTCTCGATAATTTTCCAGGACGCTTTCGTTTAATGGCACTTTTAAGTTTATTTAGCACTTCACAGTAACGATCTGCACGAATGCACGGCCTCATTCAGCAAAAAAAACACAAACCTTACTGGAAAAATTCAAATGGGAAATTTTTGATCACCCACCCTACTCTCCAGATCTCGCACCAAGTGACTTTTTTCTTTTTCCTAAGTTAAAGGAAAGTTTGGGTGGCCATCACTTCAATTCAAATGATGAAGTGAAAGACTTTGTTAAATTATTCTTTAAAAAACAGGGCACGGATTTTTATAAACAAGGTTTGTCAAAGCTTCAGAACAGATATAAAAAATGTATTCAAGTCCAAGGGGACTATGTAGAAAAATAGTTTATAAGTCAAACAATAAATACATATGTTACTTTAACCTAAAAATTGTGTTTTGCTTTTTTCCCGGAGCAGGGAAACTTACTTTTTGAACACCCCTCGTAAATGGAATTTGTGATTTTTTACAAAATATTATTGTTAGACCTCCACTAGAACACGTTTATTCGTGATATCATTAATTTTTCCAGTGTCTTAATTTTTTCATTCCAGTTGCCAGTTTAGATCCGTCATTTTAAATTTTCAAAAACGCCATCCAATAAGCCAGAAACATTTTGAAACATTTCAATAATATTGCAGCAACGTTGTAACATTGTTACAATGTTGCTGAAATGTTCCAAAATGTTTTTTACTTCGTATACGGCATCGAAAAATAAACATTTCAAAGAAAATTTTGAGTCCTTTCAAAGAATTTTATCCCAAAAATTAAAATGAGCAGAGGAGTGGTTGTTTCGAGAATGCCCCATATATACAGGCTGTCCCGAAATTTTTTGCCAAGCTCTCTTGTGTAGATAGAGAATTGAACCGAAAAGTCCTGTACCTTTTCACAATAGTTAACAA
>NW_017256653.1:0-236 GCF_001594055.1 Mycetomoellerius zeteki | reverse complement strand
TCATAAAAATGAAAAAAAGGGGTCCTAGGCAACCGGCGGTACGGGCGACCCTGGGACCTTCCCCGCGCCCCATTCCCGCTCGCCCAGTAACGTCATACTCTCACCTCCCAAGAATCCCCGCGCTCCGTTTCCCCTCGACATCGAATACCCCCCGCGCCCCGCATTCCCCTCTAGCACCATGGATCAGAACCCGCCCTATACCCTACTAAATTTCAAAAGACATACTATGGTCGTGA
>NW_017256652.1:0-1022 GCF_001594055.1 Mycetomoellerius zeteki | reverse complement strand
AGAAAATTACCAATGCCATCGCCACTACGTTGTTACATCACTCTTTCATGCAACCGTTGCATGTTGGCATGCATAAGGATACGTATCGCCTGCAGTTCTCTTCTCTATCGAAAGGTAATAATGCGAATTAACTAGTGAGTCGAATTAGGAACGTTACCTTAAAAAAATAACGCGTTACCATTACAACAATTATTTTTGGTTAAAAATAACTCGTTACCGTTACTAGTTATTAATTTTAAAAAGTAATGTGTTACCGTTACCGATACTTGAAAAAGTAACGAATCGTTACTTTTCGGGAAATTGTTGAATTTTGCTCCCTCACGTACGATATTGATCAAATTAAGCTCATTCGACGCGTTTCTGCACAAAAAACGACTGAATTTGGGAAAATTGTTGGGAGCTAAACTCAACAATTAGCGAATTTAAATTAAATATTGCTTTTAAACATTAATGTCATCATTAAAAATGTATTTCAAGATTCACTTTTAGTATTGAAAATCCGTCGTTATATGTAATGTGAATTACACATTTTTAAAACTGATAGTGACAATCGGAATGCAGTCCAAGGTATAAAAAATAAAATATTTTTTAAGAAATAAAAATGAGAAGGTGAACATTTTATAATTATGTTTATTGCAACTGACCTTTTATTATAAATAATACAATGTTAAATTGTAAAGATACACTCAACAGCAAAATTAAAGCATCACCTATCCTGCCCCCCAAAAATAGGCAAACTTCAAAAGAGTATAACTTCGTCAAAAATGATCACAAAAAAATTTGTAAAAAAGCATTTTGAAGCTCAAAATCTCTACTTTCTAAAATTGTAATTGATATTTTGAGTTGATTATTTCTTTATAGAGTTATACAGACACAAATGGAAATGCGTCAAAGCTCAGCAATTTTTAATAACTTTGCGAAGTTTCATGGCATGAATTAAAAGTCGCATAAAAATCGATCGATTTACAGCATTCGAAGGCGTGTATCTTTACTTTTAATTTGCTTTTTTGTTGAGCTCTGTA
>NW_017256651.1:0-961 GCF_001594055.1 Mycetomoellerius zeteki | reverse complement strand
TGCGATATCTACATGTTCTGTAGAAGTGAATCACATCTGGAATTACTGTTTCTGTTCTATTTGTAAAACCTTTACACGTATCAGTGAACGGGTATCCAGGTATCCGGATATCATTAGCACTAATATGTATTATACACACATATATATATATATAATGTTAAAAACTCAATAGTGCACGCGAAGCGCGCGCCTGTTATATTCTAGTATTAACGAAATTTCGAAAAAATTTTCCTATCGGTGCTACAACGTCATGAAAACCCTCAAATATCGTTCTATGCTCTTGTTATTTTTCGAAATTATGACATGATACCCAAAGTTGGAAAATGGATTCATGTTCAACAAAAGTAAACATATATTAAAAATAGCTCAAACGGTTAAAACAATTTTTTTCACAGAGTAACCTAATTGATGCGGTTGCCAAATTGTTTCACATTTAATACTAAATATATAGCGAATTTTGCAGTAAAATATAATAACAAAAAATTCTACGTATTTTATGTCTTGTAGCACTTTCTCATCCGATGCTATTATAATATCGTAAGTGCCACTGTTGAATTGTGAAACCGCTCTACATCTTGAAGTTGCTGGTAACTCGGAATTTAAAACACAAGTTGGAATACCAAACTGTTCTAAGAACAATTTCAATTTATAGCATCTGTCCACAGTATGTACGAAGATTTTGCCCCTGAATGAAAAATCAAAGCACATAATATGTTTGCAATTTTGATTCGTAAACATTTTCTATTAGAAAATATTATATACTTTACTAATAAACTTATCTGTGTAAGAAGATACCTAATTAAATGTAATTTTAATAAAACATAAAATGGCAGCTTTATCATTTTCTTCTGCAGCCAAAGTATAGTGAGCCAATTATGTAGGAGGAGCTAATGGTGGCTCTTCCAGCTTTAAAATTGCAGGATCGTAAAGAATTAACTTTTTTAAAGTTTGAACATCTTCA
>NW_017256650.1:2187-3022 GCF_001594055.1 Mycetomoellerius zeteki | reverse complement strand
GCTTAGAATTTTAAGTTTTAATATTGATTATTATAATTAATATTGTTTATTAAATAATAATTTTAAAATCTAATGTCTCACTTTAACATTACAAAAAAGTAACGAAAAAAGTAATGAATCGTTACTTAGAAAGTAATTACTTTTTAAAATTAATAACGAGTAATGGTAATGAGTTACGTTTTACGTAAAGTATAAATGCATGCGTTATTTTTCTAAAATAACGTTCCCAAATGATTTTAGAATTCAACGCTGCTAAGATTGGTTAGGGTTGCCACACATACTCTTCGTTACAGTAATTGTAAAACATACTGTAAGAATAAGCCAATCAGAACTGAGGTGAATACTTTTGATAATTCTTGACTGTGTTTAGTTAATTCTTACGGTATGTCTTACGATTACTGTTATTGAAAAAATTGCTGTGCGGCAGTCCTTTTACTCTTCGATCTATTATAAAATAAGATTGATATAGAAACAATCATATTTATTGTTAACAGAAGAATATTTTACTCTTAATTGTAAAATTCTTAAATCTGAAATAAAACGATGTTGAATATTGGTTTTGTACCAAATATTATGGCAACAGCATTATGTGTTATAACATATAGCGTAAAGATTTATATCTATACTAAATGCAAGAATATATAAACTTAAATTTATATTACTCCTGTCTTATTATCTGAAGACAATAAGTCGATCTTATTTAATTTGAAGAAGGAGAATTGCGAATCTTGTTAAGAGTTACAGAATAGAGAAATCCTTTCTGAGAGAGTGCATATATATATATACATATACAGGGTGTCTCAAAAAAACGGATCGAAACACAATGGGGACGTAG
>NW_017256650.1:0-1115 GCF_001594055.1 Mycetomoellerius zeteki | reverse complement strand
TACCTGCAAGATTAAATGGGGACCGTTTTCTAAATTTCTTGGAGAATGAATTTTCTGACTATTTAGAAAACATCCCATTACAACAACGTACTGAAATGTGGTTTCAATTAGATGGATGCCCTGCTCATTACAGCAGAGTCGCTAGAACCTGGTTAGATAGAAAATTCCCACAACGATGGATTGGACGTGGAGGAGCAGTACATTGGGCAACTCGTTCGCCCGACTTAACGCCATTAGATTTCTATGCATGGGGTACTCTGAAGCAAGAAGTTTATTCTTCGCCTATTCAATCAGAGCAACATTTGAGAAATCGTATCGTAGCTGCAGCGAACAGAATATCGCAAGAACAGTGCCTGGCTGCTACAAGAGCCGTGTTTGACAGATGCAATGCTTGTATTGCTGCAAGAGGTGCACATTTCGAACAAAATCTTCATTAAAAAGTTTATAAATAAAATAATTAAAATAATAAATTAAATATATTTTTTTCTTTTTTCGTGATTTCCTGCGAAACAAAGCAAAAAGAAGCATATGTCTATAGGACTTTTTTTCTTAGTTTTTTACTCCTCTACACGCTCCCGAAGTTTTGCCATTTAATTTGGAAACACCCTGTATATATAATTAATCCGTATCAAGGAAAGCAATATTTTCAAAAATTTATTAAATCTACTTTTTACTTAATCACGTTCGCTTATGTTTTCCTTTTAGAAAAGCGAATATCGTAGACAATGTGATGGCGATGATGGAAAAATATACAAATAATCTTGAAGCACTTGTTAACGAACGGACAGACCAATTAACTGAAGAAAAAAAGAAAACAGATGCATTGCTATACGAAATGTTACCGCGTTACGTAGCTGAACAACTAAAAATGGGACACAAAGTAGAGGCTGAAAGTTTCGACTGCGTTACCATTTATTTCAGCGACATAGTTGATTTTACGTCCATGCGGAAAGCACGCCATTAGAGGTAATTTTTATATATAATTATAAATGTATTATTGATTGCTGTAAACTCGTTCATTTTTCCTACTAAGAATATATGTATGTATATATAATATATATATATTTATACATATGTATAACTATATGAGAGGCAGACTTTCAAAATGCGTTTTG
>NW_017256649.1:0-252 GCF_001594055.1 Mycetomoellerius zeteki | reverse complement strand
TTCTGTATACAGTAAATTTAATTTGGTAGTATTTAACTTGATAAAGATAATTACACTTGGATTTTATTTTTTAATTTGATAAAATTTATCTTGACGCCTTATGTTAATAACAAATCTTTTATACAAATGATATATTTGAAATAAATAAGTAATAAATAATATGGATAGTATCACTTGTGTTTTACTATGTAATTTGATAGTAATTCTTTTACACACATGATACATATCATTAGAGTTAAATAAATATGTGTC
>NW_017256648.1:0-912 GCF_001594055.1 Mycetomoellerius zeteki | reverse complement strand
AATAAGAGAGTATAAATTCAGTTGTGTTAGTTTTTGACCTGGTTTTATTTTTTCAATGGTCCTGCCAGCGCGCGCGCGCGAGCTTATATGTTAAACTAGCAGCGGCACTATTTTCTTGGAAATGACACGAGATATATAATTGTTTTTGGTGGTACAAAATAGTACAAATTCAATCCTATTGATTTCTGATATCATTTTTTTTTCCTTTTTTTTTAATTTAAGCTTCATCTAAATCATCTAACAATTTGCAAGGACGTACAGAAGAAGCACTTAATGAGTAACTATAACTGCTTATCATTAAGTACAATACATATAAATAGATTTATGAATTAATCATTAAACTGTCTATACAAATATAATCTGTCTACTACGTGAAACATTCATTTATTGTTTCATCAGTCACTTCTGTTATGTGTATAGCCAATCAGAAATTATTTTTTCAGAGAAGCAGCAGACAATCTAATCCCAGTTCGTCGGTGGATACGTGGACATTACTCAAAATTAAAAAGAAATAATGAAGCAAAATGCAATCATTGTAATGGCAAATTTAATGTATCTCTTAATCAATTAGATAATTTACATAAGCATTTGGTGAAGGCACATCCAGACAAATTAACACAAGAAGAGAAGAAAGAAGTTAAATTTCATTGGATTTGGGACTATTTTACCTTCAAAAACGATACAGAGGCAACATGCGTTATATGCAAAGTAACAATTAGTTACAGTCGGACAAATTATTTAAGAAGACACTTAAATCGAATTCACAAGTAAGTATACTCCATGTATACAAAAAATTAATAATCGCACTGAACAGTATAAAATTAATTGTAATAAAACAATATTCACTAAAGAAGATGTAACACTGTCTACGGTAATTACATTAATCCAAAAATATATCAAAATGCGTTTCAG
>NW_017256647.1:12358-14148 GCF_001594055.1 Mycetomoellerius zeteki | reverse complement strand
TGGATACCCTATATAATACATATGTTACATATATATATATACTATATATACAGTTGCATGCAAAAGTGTCCGGCCAAAGATATTTTTATGATTATTAACGTAGGAAGGGTACAAAATAAAAACACAATATACCATCGTAAAGTATCTTTATTATGCAATCAAAACGTACAACTAAAAAATTATTTCTATATATAATGAATTAGAATTATTTATAACAAAAATAACAATTATGGCTTTTTCATAACTATCCGGCCAAGTATTAAAATTATACACTAAATAAAGAGAAAAACGCGGTAATTCAAGAAAAAAGTTTTATATGTCAATAAATGCAACATTTTCATCAATATTTAGTAGCCATACCCTTCGGAGCTATCACGGCGGCACATCGGTAAGGCATCGATTCGATAAGTTTGATGATTCTGTCTTGAGAGATATCTTTCCACTCTTTTTGAACTTTTTCCCACAAAGCAGTTTTGTTGGGACAATTTTCAGTCCCTATTCTTAGTTTTAACTCTTGCCATAAATGTTCTATAGTATTTAAGTCAGGAGATTGACTTGGCCAATCTAAAACTCGGATTTTTTTCTTGCTAAAAAACTCCTGAAGGAGCTGTGCTCGATGTTTCGGGTCATTGTCCTGTTGAAAAATCCATCCTCGTGGCAAATTCTGACGAGCATAAGGTAGCATTTGTTCCAACAGAATATTCCTATACATAACAGAATCCATAGTGCCTTTAATTTTAAACATTGGACCGACGCCTTTCCAAGAAAATGCACCCCAAAGCATAATGCTACCTCCACCGTGCTTCACAGTTGGTATTTGATATCGCGAATCATTTCTAGTGCCTTTTGGTCGTCGAACGTACCGTCTACCATCATTTCCAAACAAATTAATTTTAGTTTCATCTGAAAACATCACTTTCTTCCAATTGTTACGGTGTTTTTTTGCAAATTCTAATCTGGCCTTCTTATTTTTTTTGCTAATAAGCGGTTTCTTAACTCCAACGCGTCCAAAAAGTCCCACTTCTGTCAATCTGCGTGAAACCGTACTTTGACTTATGTCAGCCAATTTTTCTTCGCGTAACTCGCGTGCGATGACCGCGGCATTCTTTTTCACATCTACGACAGCCTTTCTCTTAATCACTTTATCGACACGATTAGTAGTTTTTCTTGGCCTCCCAGGGCAGGGTTTATCTTTTAGAGCACCTGTAGTCTTGAATTTATTTATTATATCGTTAACAGTCGATTTACCTAATTCTAAAACATCAGCTATTTCACGTGAAACTTTTCCTTCGTTGTGAAACTTGATCACCAATTTACGTATGTCTAAAGACGTGCGTTTTGGCATTTTGACTGAGTATAATTGATCGAATAATAGAAAAGAAACGTGCTCTTAATGTTTACATACCTTCGTGACCGATAACGTAAACAAAGCCGTGCAAATTATACGTTCTTGGAATTTGGCCGAACAATTATGAAGAAGCAAAATGTGTTATTTTAGTTATAAATACGTGTTAATCGTTATAAACAATTTTTTAATTGTGCATTTTAATTACATGTCAAAAGTACTTTATGATGATATATTTGTGTTTTTATTTTGTACCCTTTCTACGTTAATAAAGATAAAAATATCTTTGGCCGGACACTTTTGCATGCAACTGTATAACATACATTACATGGTCAATAGCCATATGCATAATTTTCGTACGACGCTGCACGTCTAATAAAATGTGTATAAGTATGTCATATTCAAAGTATTTTAGTATATGTATACACTTATTGGTCAATGCACT
>NW_017256647.1:5411-10348 GCF_001594055.1 Mycetomoellerius zeteki | reverse complement strand
ACTGGATCTGAAATAAATATTGACTGTATGTTGTAAATGATCTGTAATGTACGTTTCACAAATGTATATAGAATGTATTTCATATATACATATGTATATGTATACACATTGCACAAACATATCATTGAATATATATAAATAGAATATCCAATGTACGTCATTTGTAGATCACCGCATATGCATAGAGTAAGTCACATCTACAGACGTATATGTAATGCACATACATGGGATGCCAAATAAATATTCAATGTATATATGAAGAAAGATATCTGCTATGTATTTCTGTGTATGTGCACGAATACATAAACATAAAATATTTGGCAAATATACACATGTATATTGCATGAATGTATAATGCACATACAGCGCGTTGCATTTACACATACCTACAATATCCAGTTTACGTCGCTTATATATCACTGTATGTATATAGGATATGTCATATCCTTTGATGTATATGCAATGTATATACATTGAATGTCAAAATGTTTGTACTGGGTTATTTCAATATGGCATTTATAGATTTTACATGAATATAAATTCCCGTTCATAGGATGTCATAGGATGTATAGATTGCACACAAACATGTGGATATTTCCATCAAAAGATAATCAAATATATCCAGAACATGTTTAAGTAAATCGAAAAGGGTATCATTCCATAAATACACAGCTAGTAAGTATATTGAATATTGATCGATTATAATTATAATATTGCAATAATATAATTTATTACAGTTTTTAAGTTGGGAAATTTGGGGGGATTATTAATATTTCAGATTTGATTACGTTGAAAGTCCGACAACCATATCGGCATGCAATTTTAATTTCTAAAATTAATTCATTTAAAATGAATTAGAATAGTTCAACATCATAACGTTCAGACCGTTCCCAGACAGCCATCTACGTTCTGACAACGTTAGAACGATATCGCAAAAGTATGTTGAATACGTCGTCAAGATATTCGAGACGCGTCTGTGATGTACAGAGTATTTCTTCAGAATCTACTATGTCCGCGGTTTCTCATCCCGTAGACTTCGCAGGGAGCTCCTAGTGATATACCGTAGTTATTCTGAGATGTACGAGTATGTCTTTAATACGTCTCCAGTATGTCTTTATAGTATCCGCGTTATCATAGTGATGTCTCTAGTATGTCATGTATGCATGCACATATATACACACATATATATAAAATTTCGCGCACACGCTTGCATGCTGAACGAATTAAAAGTATTTGCACAGTGCGGTTGTTACTTTAAAATAGTAAATATTTTCAAAGAATTAAAATTCTTCAAAAATACTTCCTATTTTAGTAACAACTGCATTGTGCAAATACTTATAATTCATTCAGCATGCAATTTTTAATTAATATCATTTTTTCAAAAAAAATTTAGGTTAAAATAATTCAATGTATATAATTTCGTCGTTTTATTTAATAACATTGTATTATAAAGTTTTTTGTATATAACATTGCATTATAAAATAATATTCTTAAATTATAAATATATATTTACTATATATACTATAGAGATGTGGGAGAAAGATTGCTATATACATCTCACATATGCTTAATATCACATTCATATGCCGTAGCTACATACAAGAAAAAAGAAAAAACGACATTTCTTACAAAGCTACTGCTCTTATCTATTTATTAATTTAAACTTGCCTTAAACTTGCCTTAAAATAAAAAAAAAATGAGGTATGAACAAGGTACATCAGGTACTGCCGATGATTGTAAACTTGGCAAATCAACGGCAAAAATCGTATTAACTATCTAAGGGCCTTAGCTCCTTTCCATCAACATTCGTTACCTTGTCTTACATTCGTACTTTTCCTCTCGCGATTATCCCTAATATTGTTAAGCGGATGCTGGAGGGACCCAATTATCGTCATTGCAGTTTGATCAAAATCTCCGAATTGACTAAATGGAATAAAAAATCCTTTTACAGGATTAAAGTAAATGCAAAATCTTGATGTGGGATAGTAGATGTTATACTAAAATCGAAAAAAAGTAAAAAATATTTTTTAACTTTTTTTTATTTTAGTATAAAATCCACTGCACCACGTCAGGATTTTGCGTTTACTTTAATCCTGTAAAAGGATTTTTTATTCCATTTAGTCAATTCGGAGATTTTGATCAAACTACAATGTCAGTAATTGGGTCTCTCCAGCATCTCCTTAATAATCCGATTTTGCAGTCATTTTACACTTATTATTGAATTATTTAATGCCTTCGCATTACACTTATTATTGAATTATTTAATGCCTTGTGTAAGGTAAAGAAAATCATAGAAAATTATAAAAATTAATAATTCATGCATATAATAAGAAATTGCGCGGAAATCGTGTGTGTGTGTGTGTGTGTGTGTGTGTGTGTGTGTGTACAAATCTAATTTCGTTTAAAATAAGAGATAAACATCATTCTTTGTTTTTATAGCTTTCTCTTAACACGCGTTCCTTCGCGTGGGCTAACCATATTTTTAATGGAGCAGAAATATCCTCTTCTGTTGCATTCGCATGTGAATTTCTGATTGCACCTGCAAAAATAACATTTATTTCATTATTTAAAAATAAATATTTTATTATTTTTAATAAAATTCACATAAATTAGCTTAAAAAAACTTATTTTTTATAAATAAAAAGAAATAACTAAATATTCTTGGTATATAGATAATCTTTCAAGGAATATGTAGTATGTATATATAAATATAAAAATGAAAAAATAAAAATAAAAACATTTTTTTTCAATATTTTACTTACTCAGAATTACTTTACATATGCGTAGTTTAGAAAAGTTGAGTTTTTTCTTTGCACCGTACCAACTGTAGTTATTTGCTATCTCATTTGATAATGTTCGTTTCATTACTTGCGAACATGAAGCTCTTAAGTCTTTGCATGTAAAACGTGTCAATTGTTTTATCTAAAATTATTTTAAATTAATATTGTTATTAATTTTTCAAATATGTATATAATACACAATTTAAATTTGTTGTTTGAACTATTTTCTTATAAAACATCTCTCATTAAAAATATTAGAATCTGCAATTTCCATACACATGTAAAGATGCTTCTTCAATGTGTGTGTGTGTGTGCGTGCGTGTATAATTTATAAATTTGCTATCTTTCGAAGACTTACATTACAAATGTTACATGGATTAAATGTTAAATGGTTCTGAAGGTAATAGATTTTAATATTTAAAAGTATGACATAAAGCTGGTTAAGAAACGATTTATATTAGAATTTTTTCTTTTTTATAAAAAATATTTATCAGATTCTACATTTTTATCCTTTTTTTATAGACTTTGCAAAATTAAAATATTTATTGTACTTACCATTTCATTTTGATAAAGTACATTACTGCTCAGCTTTTGTTCCATTAATTCAAGATCATTCATACTTTTTAAAGGCAGATCTTGAAATACATCTATAATTTATTTCTGCTCGGCCGGTTGTGCCATATTTTGTGGCATTTTCCGTACCATGACTTTTACATGCTTCTCAATACTAGTCGTTTTTAAATCTAGTTTTATGAGTTTTTTAATAATAAAATCAATAACATCCTGAGATCCTACAAAACATTCAAAATACTTTACTTATATATACAGGGTGTCCTGAAAGTTTTTGCCAATCGCTTTTGTGTAGATAGAGCAGACTAAACTAACAAGGGAACCTCTCGAGGTGATAAATTCTGATTTTAATGAAACTTTGTGAACTTGTAGTTTACATAAAGAGATGAATTTAGAAAATATCAGTTGCTGCCCAAAAACGGTTTGAAGGGGTGAAATCACCCTTTACGTGTACAGCGGTTTTCAGCTTTTTCCGTTATATCTTGAAAACTACTTGAGATATAAAAAAATGTTTTATACAAAAGTTTTACAACAAAATTAGCTGTATTCAATAGCGTTTTTAGAATAATTATTTAGCAATTTTTTTTCTAAATTTTCGAAAAAAAATTGTTAAATAATTATTCTAAAAAAATATCATTGACGTGAATAAATAGAGGTAATTTTATTGTAAAACTTTTGTATAAAACATTTTTTTATATCTCGAATAATTTTCGAGATATAACGGGGAAAGCAGAAAATCGCTTCACACATGAGGCTTGATTTCACCCTTCGAACTCTATGTTGGCAGCAATTTTCAGAACTTTAAAAAAATTATTATTTTTAAAAATATTTATGATAGATGTAATTTTATTATAAAGCTACTTGTAGAAAAGAATATGATAAAGATAAAGAAAATGATAAAATGCTATCATTTCCACACCACCATCATGAGGTAGATAGCATGGTGCGCTTTTTTTATAGTGGTTTCCCCAGTAGGCCTATTCCACTCTAATTTTTTTATGCACGAATTATTCCAAATGCCGTCATTGACTACTTTGGAACGTTTAAAAGATGTGTTTAAAAAGATATATTATTATTATTACACATAATAATATATTCGCGCGAGTAATATTTAAAAAATGCTTATCAAAATATTGTAAACTTACAACATCCTTCTCCTCATTTTCATAATTTAATAATGCACAGTTAAATAATTTAACTCAAGAAGATGTTTTAATTTGACTCTAATTTATTTACTTTCATACGTTAATGTGAACGTTGCTTATGTTGAAATTAACTACAGAAATGGATTGATTAACATTTTGATACACATGGAAGTAAAAAGATAATAAAATGTTATTTAACTCAAGAAACAGGGTTGCCATTGACATCTAATGGCTCCTTTGACATCTAACAGTGGTGAGTTACGGTACCATATATTTCCTGTAATGTTTAAGCACATTTTTTGTTATAAAGAGCAATGAATGTATTTATTATAAATTTTAAAAACTACTTGTTAATCTCGTTATTAATACTAACATGATTATTATATGACAAAATGTTCACAATTATGATATTCTTCAAAAAAATGCTGCATACAAAGATATT
>NW_017256647.1:0-2617 GCF_001594055.1 Mycetomoellerius zeteki | reverse complement strand
GATTTCACCCCTTCAAACCGTTTTTGGGCAGCAACTGATATTTTCTAAATTCATCTCTTTATGTAAACTACAAGTTCACAAAGTTTCATTAAAATCAGAATTTATCACCTCGAGAGGTTCCCTTGTAAGTCGAAAATCCTCTACTATTTTGCAATTTTCGCAATAGTTAACAAGATATTAATTATTAAATATTGGTTTCGAATAATTTTTTACTCAAATACTATCAATTTGATAGAAAAGCTACAAGAGACACAAATCATTTATTTTCTTCTCATAAAGTTCTCCGAATTTTTTTAGAATTTTTTAATACCGTATTTTCTCATGTTGATAAAAATAAGAAAATGCAGTACTAAAAAGTTGATAAAAAATTCAGAAAAAATTCTTAGAGTTCTATGACAAGAAAATAAATGATTTTTGTCTCTTGCAGTTTTTCTGTAAAGTTCATAGCATTTGAGTAAAAAATTATTCAAGACAATATTTGGCAATTTAAAAGAGAATAACTACAGAATAAGGTTATACCTTCAACTTGTAATGTAAAATTCTATAAATTTATAATTAAATATCATCAAAATGATACGGTAAAAGTCAATAAAATTTTTTTGAGATATTGATATTATTGACTTATGTATTACATGTATATTATAGACTTGTCTTATATTTCATCAAATGCGAGAACCTCCTTAACAAATATTACTAAAATATTACTATAATAAAATAACTAAAATATCATAGGTCACCAATGAGTTACCTACGCGGTATAATAATAAAGTCACTTAAAATTGACGCGGAACGGAACGTGTAAAAAATATGTAAGATTAAATAATTAAATTTGTAATAAAATCTTAAGAAAATTATAAATTTTTTGCATACTGATCTTGCTTAAAATTCAAGTTTAAATGTTCCAAGTCAATATTTTCAACAATTGGCAAGGTGACGTTTTCATTATTATCTTGATTTGCCAATTCGGCATTGAATATATTTTCAATGCGTTGTGCGTCTAAAAATAAGAAAAGAACGTTACACAATTACTATTTTATTCAATATAAATGTAGCATTATTCTAAATATAATCATCAAATATAGATAGTAGAATTTACTTGTATTATACTGACCTCGTTTAGAACTCAGGTTAGAATTTGTTATATTATTTGTTATTGTTATATTATTCTCTGATATTGCATGAGGAATTACAATGTTTGCATTATTTTCATTAAGTACTATTTCAGCTATCGAGTATCTGATTGATGAATTGTTCATCTACAAGCAATAAATCTATCATTATTAATCCAATATCTGACATAATATGCATTACATTTCTTTCATCCGCATTAGCTACTCATTATCAGAATCTGGTGCTGTTTTTGCTACTCTAAGTCGCTACAGCATCGCAAGAAGCACTGCTGTTTATGCTGGTGTAGCATAGCATAATTTTATACGTTATAAAACTATTTTAATACATAAATGCTAAAATTTCTAATTTTATAATTTATTTTAGTAATCTGTTACTCAATGTTACAAATTCAACAAATATGTTTTTTTGCTCTACACGATGATGCTTTGCTACGCTAGATCGTTACACAAGCGTAAACAACTGTTTCTTATGACACTGTCACGGCATGTAGCGCTTGAAATGGAGAAAATGGCACCGAGATCCGAACTTTGATCATTAAACATTTATGGGCGCGTTTGGAAATATTATCGAGTGCTTCCCACTTTTTATTTTATTCTTGTTGTTCACCAAACGTTAAACAAGGATAAAATAATATTCGAAGACTCGGGTAGTGTTTTTGAACTATGTAGTATTACAGAAAATTATTTCATCCTTGTTCAATATTTAGTAAATAATAAGAATGAAATTTTTTACTGTTTTACCGTACCAATTTATTGGAAAAATTCTAAAAAATATTTATTTGTACATATAGATTCCAAATATTTTGAAAAATTTTTAATTAAAAATATGAAAAGAAATTTTTTAAAAATCGATATGTTTTAGAATCAACAATGCGAATATCTCTAATAATTTTAAGATATATTTTACATAATCAAAAGTATTAACTTGCATACTAACCTGGTTTTAAATTAGAGTTGTTTTCAATTAGAGTTGTAAGTATACCATTCGAGCATTTTGTGTTAGAATTCGAGTGCAAAAATAAATTTTCAGTGCTCTGTGTATCTAAAAGTAATAAAAGAATCTTACAATTATTATTCCAATATAATTATTTGTATTATTAACTAATATCTATGTGTTAACTATTTGTGTAATACATAGATATATGGAATAAGTTCTGTATAAATGTAAATATAATAGTAAATCGGAGTAATAAAGTAAAGGTAATAATAACACGAGGAAAAGAATAATTTATCCCACATAAATCACAAAACAAGTCAAAGTAAGCAATCAACAATCGATAAGCATCGAAATAACCAATTAGCATCGCGGAAAAGAGGCTTCAACGACCGTAATACGACAATCTTAATATAAGGTTACTTTTGTATATAAATGTATTTTCACAAAAATTATATTAATAAAAATTACCTTTTTGCATTGTTCCAAAATAATTACCACTGCATGATGGTTCTGAATTATCTGTTTGTCACGTCCGAATTCGCGTTTGTTG
>NW_017256646.1:0-1058 GCF_001594055.1 Mycetomoellerius zeteki | reverse complement strand
TAAAGTTTAAACAATAACTTAAAATCTTACCAATCCCGGCTATCTACACTATAACAAAAACAGAAGAAATCAACAATAATGGAAAATAAAAATAAAAAAATAAGTAACCAACTTTATTAAAGCCCCCAAACTTAATTAATTTACACTCCAATCTATAAAAATACAGAGAACTAATCAACATACTAACATAAATATATAACATAAACATAAGACCTAAACATCATTAAAATCAAAATAAAAACAAAATTATTTGCCTTCATAAACAAAAAAATAGAATATCATTTTAAATAAAATATAGTAAATGGGGGCAGCCCAGCTAAATTAAATATAATAAGTAAAAACAACAAATTTAAACTAATATTCCACGTTACAGTAAGCCCCTTAAATACCTTAAAAGTAAAAAACATATAAACAGATAAAAAAAGAGATAGAGAATATAGAACAATATACTTAAACCAAATAATAGTCTTCATGTAAATTAACATTAATATCCAACTAGACTGATTAATGGAAGAATAAGCAACAATAACTTTAAAATTTGTTTAAGCAACAATAACTTTAAAATTTGTTAAATCCAAAGACATAAAAGGAGGAATAATAGAAGATAAAAATAATACAACATACAAAATAAAAAAACTATCTATTTTAATTAAAGACATTATATAAAATGGAACAACTTTTTGAACTGTAACTAAAAAAATCAATATATCCCATGGCATAAATTTAGAAATTAATGGCAACTAAAAATGAAAAGGAGGAATCCTTAATTTAATTCCCAAAGTCAACATTAATATAACATAAAGATATCTATTGGATATAAAAATTCTATTAATAACAATAGGAAAAACTAACAAAAATGAGGACATAATCTGAATAATAAAATAAAAAAAAACTATCTTTTATTTATCCATAAACATATTTAACATATAAATAAATATTAAATTAATAATTTCTAATAAAAATCAAGTAACAATTAAATCATAAACAAATAAAGAAACATAAGAAAATACAAACAAATTAATCAAGATTATATACCTTAATATAGAATATTTAATAAA
>NW_017256645.1:0-2591 GCF_001594055.1 Mycetomoellerius zeteki | reverse complement strand
GAATTGCAGCACCCTATGTATCTTCGTTATGCGAAGGCCGTGACGAGACATTGCTGCAGGTTGCGGTAATGGATGACGTAACGCTGCTTATCGTACAACGAGCAGTTTATCCTCGCGCTTGCCGGGCGGCTTATCGCGCGTCGGGCAAAAAGGCAGGTCAGTGTGTCGATCGTGCAGATGTTGTGGATATTCGAGATCGACTTCGAGAATGTAACCGGTGGGTGAATCCGGAGCGATCGCGCTCACGTCGAAGTTAGCAGCGTCTTCGACCCATTGAAATTCGGCGTATGGCAATGGTTGACACATCGCCCACCCGTACAGATTGTTCACGTCGTAGTACATTAAGTACGACGATGGTTTCAATGAGTACGAACGCATGTATTTGTTATTGGCCTGCGCGTATCTACCGAAACATTGACTGAGGTCACCGCGTATACCGCGCTCGATGAACAAGACCATATCAATGTTGGTGAGCAACTCGAATTTTATACGCGTATGTTTTAACATGGCATCCCATGTGAAACCAGGCAATGTATAGTAATGTGCAGGATCAAGATCATAACTCTCTACACAACTTTCGCGGAAATTTTCAAAAATGTCGGCTAATAACAAGACATCGGTTTTCAAGTACAGATCGCTGTACTCGCCGAGCGTTCGCACAGAGAATCGCTGCCAGACGTTCGCAGCGTGAGCGTAATCGCTCTCGGATACGGTATCGCCCGTCAACGAACTATAAAATGATTCGCGCGGTGGTAAGCGCGTGTCATCCAATTTTTCAACGCAGTCAACGTACTCGTACGGAAATACACCTTTACGAGTCAGTAATTCAAATTCTTCGTCTGATAATTTTGGAAATTCGGAACGTACAATTTTTAATTTATCTTTGTCGAGATATGACGCCAATTTATCAAGACTCGCACTCAAAAATTTGAAAGAATCGATGAATCTTAATTTTACGCAATTATTATTAAAATTCTTTTAATTTTTTTCTTTTGTACTATCTACATGTTTTGTGAAGGAAATATACTTTTCTTTGATTATCGGTAGAACATCTACTTGCCCGTCATACGCGGTAGCGATTTCTTTTATAATAAAATGTGCGTCGTATCCCGATAAATTATGAAACACAACAGGAATATAGAATGAATTTTTATAATTAAGATTACAATTTGCATGCGCTGGACCACGGTATCTACCGGTAAGATGACAATGATCGCGGACTCGCGTATCATCCTGCGCTAACGGCTTCTTACAGATGTGACACCGCGTCGCGCTACGGTACGCCTCCCATTGCTGTTTAGACAACGTTTGCATTGGTACATTGGCGGATACCAAATTTTTAACGCGATGCGCCAAGTCTTGGAGTTGGCGCGCGAACCACGCTATACAATCTTCATCGCGACGGAAGTAATATGACGATAACGAGTTGTCATATGAGCAGTGCACGTAGTATCCGATGCTAAACGCTTCATGCTGCTGATACGCGTACGACGATGCGTCTTCCTTGGGATCCGTTTTCCGCAGCACGCACTCCAAGTCGGCATACACGATGAACGGCACTCGTTCTTGGTTATTATAATTGTTGAATTCGAGAAATTTGTCGTCTTCGCTCGGCAGTCGAATGGCACAGTCGTTGATTTTTTGACAATCCACTTCGTGCGTCTGTAACTTTGCGCTCGAGTCGAAGTAATGAAGACACCTGCAAATAAAAAATTATTTTTTTCTACCGTTTTTTTTAAATGTTTTTTTATCAACTTTTTTTATCATGCTTACCGGTCACAGAAAAATTTCTTGTGCTCCTTTTTGTTGAGTTGCGAGCTCACTAGACGAGACAAATTCTTGATCCACGCAAAGTGGCCTGGGTTGTCATCGCGTGGATCTTGTAGGTACAGGAGATTTATGTGTTTCTCCTTCTTGTCACCGGTGAGCCGCAGAGGAAGGATCTGTTTATTCTCGATGCCATATACGTTGATCGACATCATGTTCAAACGTTCGAATTTCGGAATGTCTTTTAAAGTCATCGGAAACTCGATACCCGCGAGGTTCAACACCGACGTGTAATGCGGATACGATGATTCACGATCCACATTTCTTTCTGCCGGGTATAGAGCGGCGACCACCGACCACGCGAAGCACGCATTGTCCGTCGAACGCACACTCAGTCCGTATCCATGCCCGGGTTAGCAGGATCGTACTCTTCCCCGATGAATTCGTCGAGCGCTTGGAGGATGTCTCGCTCCATGCTTCGGCGACAATGTGATTTCGTCTAGATCGACTTTTCCGTAACGGCCTGTCTGGCGGGAGTGGGGGGGGGTGCCGAATTTGTTTATGTTTTTATTCGTCTTCGCTGGTGTTGTCGTCGGGCGCTTCGTCATCGTCGGTGTATTCGGAGCTGTTGTCGTCGCGGTCATTAGCCTCGTCGGCGGGGGCAGGGGTCGGGGCGGGCTTTAAATCTTGGATGTGTATGTGTCGATACCATCGGCCGCTACGATCGCGCAAATCGTATATCACCGGTGATGTTACGCGTCGTACCTCGAGTGATCCTTTAAATCTCGAAGCTAGTTTCGCATTAAATGCCGCGGCTTTATTTG
>NW_017256644.1:0-420 GCF_001594055.1 Mycetomoellerius zeteki | reverse complement strand
TAAAAATAGTGGTTTCTTTCCGTTATCCTATGTGTATGTGTGTACTAGATACACAATATTGATTTCTTTCCGTTATCTTGTGTATGTAGAGATACCACGTCCTGTGAATATGATGATAGGATGCGTCATGCGTTTCTATCTCCCTTTTGCGCACACCTTTTATTTTTTTACAAACGATAAGACGGAGTTGCGGTTTTTGTTCACGTTTCCGATGATTTGGATGACATATAAATGCGTACGAGGTAAGGTTCTTGACGCATTGTTTTTTGAACGCGCGATATGTCAAGCGATAACAGTCTGAACGAAAGTATGGACAGTGATCTGTATTATTACGATTTTCCAGATACAGACGATGATCTGTATTGTCACGAGTGTGTGCTCCGAGTCCCATATAGTAGCAAACCATTGTATATACAAAGC
>NW_017256643.1:638855-659502 GCF_001594055.1 Mycetomoellerius zeteki | reverse complement strand
ATGCGATTATTACTCTATTATACTAATGAACGCTTGCTTTATTCCATATAGAGAGGTAAATAGGAATTTATTAAGAGAGAGAATCTATCGACTAATTTAATAAAGTAGGGAAATAAAGTCTTTATATATTTAACATCACTCAAGTATATTATCAAGGACAATCTCCCTAGTCGTCTATTCTATCATAATGCGCATTCTGACACTGTCGATACGTTCTTTGCGACAGTCTGACATCATGCATTTCCTCAACGAGGCGTGAGACACGCTTTCACCAACATACGTGGATATCGTCAAAAGTCATTTTGACAAATCACAAATATCAGAAAAGTTCGAGTATGTAATTACAAAGAGTGGAATGTTCCAAACGAAAAAAAAATTTTAATTAATTTAACGAGAGAATAACTCAACCGGCAAAATCGCTTAAGATAAAATCTTTAATATACGATTATTTTCAATCTTTCTTTCAATATGTTAAACATAATTATACTAATTAATATGACAGTTTTAGTCATAGAAAGGGCATTTTATTGCAGTATCTAAAAATGTAGCTAGATACAAATTTGAAAATAATTTTGTTATAATGGTGCTTTTATTATAAAAGTGCTGATTAAATTAATCGGAGTTTGGTCAAAGTCATCCTAAAACCGATGTTTTATATAGAATATGCATTACTAGAGAGAACAACAAATAGCGTACTGTGCAAACGAAACGATATAAGAGCTAGAATTACGTAAATGCGTAGTTCTCTCCTTCTCTCCTGACTTTGTGACTACGCGTAAGAAGTAGACGCGTATTTAACAATTAGTGGAGCGAATTTATTACCGACCACTTTCTAGAAAATCGCCATTTAACTCCAATTGCCGCGGGATTATTCCGCGGAGAAAGAACCTCGGTGAAATTGTCAAGGTGACCGAGGAGAAGACGGGCAGAGCGAACTATTTTCTAAGTCGAATCCCGTTGCAGGAAACACGTTCAGAGAAGATAGACGGATGTTCTCGTCTTCACGGTCGACGGTCGGTCGTAATTAAAATCGAAGAGGGCATAATCGGCATACATCACATCGGTGCATCTCTCAAATGGCAGCTGCGCCAATCTTTGCTTCCACTATTAGCGGTACCATGATCTCCTACTTCGTAACATATATATATATATGTGTGTGCGTGTATATATTTATTATCGTTAATTAATTATAGTACCCAAAATAACGTTGATTTTACTTTTCGGCGATATTTGTGCGACATCGTCATAATTAAATGCATCGAACGCAAAATTAAGTACACGTTTACATCGATCGATATTCATGATATTGTTATAGTCATAGATTAATAGTGATAAAATATTTTTATACTTTTCTCTTAAATCGTGTGCTCTTTAGTATAATTTAAATACAAGGTTATATATAATTACAAAGGTAATATTTTAACAAGATATAAATAAAATTAAATATTTTATATAATTAGAAAATTGTTTGTGTTAAGTCTGTAAGAAATTATTTTTATGTATTAAAATATTGTTAAAAAATAATTAAAATAGAATTATCATCTAAAGAATATAATATTAATAACTTTATAATACGAACGAATTCAACAATATATGAAAAGAGCAAAAATATTTCACAATATTTAAATCGAAATCTCGTATATAATTTACCTGTGTATAATTTACTTGCATATAATTAGCTGTATTTATACCTACGTATATCGCGAACGAGGAAAACTTGCCTCGTCAGGATTGAGTAACGCCGTAGCCATAGGAAACTCCTTACGGTCGGAACTCGAGTAAAGAAGCATAATTCCCTTGCCAATTGCAGACTCCTTGTTCCCGGCTATTAGTGCCCGGTGTCAGGTCGTGTTTTGTCGAGTAAGACGGAAAAATGTTCGGCCAATGTATACGCACACGCGTCCGATACGCTTACTTCTATGTCGTGAGCGGGATAGTGTTATACACATCGGCATAATTGCCTGGTAATTATTCATTACGTTTATGTACCATGTTATTCAATAACCCAGGCCCTGTAATTTACTTACGATTGAGCATTTCACGCTTTGCAATGACTTACTCAATTACTTGCTGCGCGGTCGCTCGAGCGCGTACGCTCATCATTAGCGAAGCGGCAGCGCGCACTTGCATATGTGCGCTGCAATGTTACATTGTTATGCAGTATCGTCATTGGATCCGTGCGTTGGAAGCGTAGAGAATATTTATCGGGTATATTATTTAGAAATATACTGTAGAAGATATTGTGAAAAATTGCAAACTTCAAAATTAATCATTACTAGAGCTGAAAGAATAGTAATTATCTATAATTGCCAATAAGTTTTATTTATACCAATACATCTTAATTATAACCCAATGAAAAATAGCTTTTACATTTTTTTTGAAATATTGTTTTGGAAACTTTTTATTGATTTCTTTTCAAATCAAATGTGCGTTTTGCACAAAAAAACGTACTCTCGAGAATATCTATTATTGAGATTTTATAATGAAACAATTATACCTACTCATTTCATGTGTATAAAGTAACATACTGAGACGCAAAACTCACGATTCCGATGTGACTTTGTCTCAAATCTGACGTAATTGGTCACAGTGCTGGCATAGTTCTCCCACATTAGTGAACATTTAGCGATGACTGCTATTTTTATCATTTGCGAAATGCTCCTCACTGACAACAGTATTTGCATTTTGTTCGTATATTATTTATTGATACACTTTCGTTGATTTGCTAATAAAATCGTATGACATGAATCATTCTTCGAAACTGTATATTTACATAATAAATATATGCATAAATCCAGAAGTTCAGATTTTATATTCACACACCCTTATGTCATCTTATTTCCCCATTTCGATTGTAATGCAATCCTACGTTATCATCACTCAACAATCTCAATTATGAATTCTTCAATCGTGAATTCTTGAAACATTTTCGCATTGACTTATGTGTGCAATGCGCGTATAGACCATCGCCATTTATGGCAATTTTAACCATTATATTACGATACCTATGGCATAATGAAGGTAAGTTTTTGTCGTGCGGTTAGTCTAGCCAAGAGTACGATCCTCAACCCGTTGTCGCATAGGCAGTTCCAATTCTCACGGTATCCTTTATAGAACGGTCACCATGGGACTCCCACCATCGCCACGCGAGATCACTCGGTTTCTTTTCGCTTTTTTACCAACACTGCGTTTTCCCCGCTATCGAAGAGTAATCGTCGCAAAGAATCACTAGCGCGGCGAACGTTTCAGTTACTGAGCAGATCGCGTGCGTACATTGATTTCGAATTGAATAAACAGATATACGCATGTGTTTCTTCATACCATTAATTATTATCGAGTTAAATGACAAGAAAGAAAGTTACAATTTATTATGAGTTATATTAATGAGTCGAAGTTACACCGATAAGAATAAATCAAATAAGAGAAAGTATCCTATTTCTGCAGATCGAAGTGAATCTTGATGCTTAATAATATTCATATGTAACAAATACATTTTTCTGTTCTATAAACTGCGTGCCGATTTGAAACGGAAACGGAATCGCAAATTGAAGGTGAAATATTATTGTCACAAATTAAATTGGTCGTCAATTTAATATTGATGTTAATACAGGAAAGAACTATTTTGTTGAAGTATCTAAAAGATTTAGCTAGATATATATAGATCTGAAAATAATTTTGTTGTACCATCAAATATCAATAATTATGTATGAATGTCGAACATGATGAGTAATGCTATAAAAAATTTTAATGTTCTAGCAATCAACTTGAGCATTAATTATTTTAATGGTCCAACAAAATTTATATTTTCAAATCTAGCTAAACTTTTAGATACTTTAGTAAAACCAATCTTTCTGTATAAGGATCTCAAAAACCTGCAAAGAACTTATTGTGAAAAATACCCTGGATGTGAGGTAATATTTTTCGCAATAATCTTTGCAGATTAATGAGATGCTTATTATTATTT
Organism: Mycetomoellerius zeteki; assembly: GCF_001594055.1. NCBI lineage: Eukaryota > Metazoa > Arthropoda > Insecta > Hymenoptera > Formicidae > Mycetomoellerius > Mycetomoellerius zeteki. Next base: position 655,538 of record NW_017256643.1, on the reverse strand, counting down.
CTCTATTATTAATCATCAAGATCCATTTCGACCGAAAATAGAATTCTTTCTCTTGTTGGATTACGATTTATTCTCTCATATATATATATATATGTATATTCTATAGAAAAGTGTTGAGATATTATCCGCGAAGTTTTTTATGCCTTAACTTGGAAAATTTCAGCGAAAATAGTCAGCACGCAACTAAAATTATACGCGACAGCATGCAACAGTTTATTTTCAAAGAAGACATACTCATCGATTAAATCAATTAACGTTGTCCATGTGGTTTTATTCTCCCGCTCACGCGAGCCTATTTTTAGCGTTCATAAAGTTCGCAACATATCATTCGCGTCTTTCTTCCCATCTATCCTTATTCTTAATATTCCATCGGAAACGTCTGCGAATGAAAACCGGTGAAAGGTATAACGGACTAGCGGTAGAGAAGGACATTACATTCTTCGTACTTAGTCGTTCAACCCCTCCTTCCTCCCTCGCCCGTACATCGTGCACCTCCACCCGATTCCATCCCTCCTATTCTCGCGTTGAGTGAAAAGTTTTACTCGGGATATTACGCCTCAGCCTCCCGTGACGTCGGAAGATTCCGCACCCTCCTGCGACCGTCCTGGCTGTGTCTACGCGTTTTCCCTTCAACTCCTCTGACTCGCCCTCCTTGCATCCTCGTCGCGACGACCGATTCTCTTTCTTTCTTCCACCAGGCTCCTTTCTCTCTCTTGGTTCGCCGCGGCTTCTTTTCGCCAGGAGAAAAGCGGCGCAAACATAATATCATTACTATTTCGAAGTCTCGTTTTCTTATGAGTTCGAGAGGACATAATGTACCTAGCCCGAGGTCCTTTGTTTGCCATTCTCGTTGTTTCTCGAGGCGAGTAGTCGACTTCCCCCTCTATGCTCGGACGGAGAGGAAAACATCTAACCGGAAAAGTTTTCGTTGCCCGTTTTCTCATCCTCCGCTCGCGGAAACGCGTTTGTGCTCGCGATCGCCTGCGCTGCTTGCAAATAGTTAAAAATTTAAGACAAAGCTTTATTACAGTTGCTTCCAACAGTTCGAATTTGAACCGATCCGAGTATAATGACATTTCTATTATTGTTTAATCAAAAAAAGAAATAGTGGATCATATAAAATAATCGACAGAGAATAAAAGAGCAATAATCGATATTTCAAGGGAGAACATTCCCAGCAATAATTAATAATGAACCTTGAACGTATCAAGGCATTCACAATAATTTCATTGGTCAATCAGCTGTAATAAAATGCTTGACTTAACAGACATGATGCCTATCTAGAATCCGGTCTTTATCCTTCAAATTAGCTTTAAATTGAAATTGTTAAACCGCGCACGTTTGTATTATAACATACGAAACTTCATACATTTATACCATCAATTTTAATGTTTGAGACAATGTTTCGTACTACATGTTATTCGATGCTATATTTTTAATTGAAAGGAACAGCAAGGAAAATATTATCATATTATAAACAAAATAATAGCGAAATTTCAGAAAAACTATTAAATCCACTTCAGATGATTTATAATTCACGATTAAATTTGGGACAGAATTGAATTTATAATATTGTGTGTCATCTAACGAAAAAAATATTTGAAGAAGTAAAATATACATATATTAGTGATATATATTTTCTTTATGTGTGTATTTTACTTCTTCAAATGTTTCTATGTTATACAATGCGCAAAATTATAAATAAAGTTCTGTTCCGGATTTGTTCGCGAATTATAGATCGTTTAAAAAGCTTTATATATTTTATATAAAAACTATATAGGTTTAAACATAGTTTATATTAAATAATAAACAAAATAATATACAAGATGACAATAAAACAAAAATAATATAAAAGAAAACAATCAATCAAGTTATAACAAAATGATAGCAAAATTTAAAAAAATCTATTACATATTTTATGTATTTAGAAACAATATATATACGTTCAAATATAGTTTACATTGGTATTTTTATCTTACCTATTTCTAAGTCTTAAAGCAATCCACCATTTTTTAAAGAAATGTGTTGAAGGTAATGTAAAGAGATCCACCCTCGAAGATCCGCGTAAGAAAAGACGAAGGGCGATAGGCTATGACAGAGAGAAGGGTTTCTCCTGGAGGGATGAACCGTCGGTGGTTTGGTGGGGTTGTCCTGAGGATCTGCATACGTTCGCGTACACACATACGCATACGACGCGCGTAAATTGCGCCCGTATGTGAGACGAGCGGGTCACGGAAGGGAAAACGGGACGAAAAGCTCTCTCGGAGAGAATCGTCGCGTTGCTATCGACCAATCGTTGGCAGACCTGCGTACATCAGCGTGCCGCCTATAGGCCACCCCTAACCTGCCTGCCACCCCCCGGCCATATTGTAAAATATGGATTTTTTTCCCCCCGCCCGCCGCTCGCATCCCTTGCGTTCTCCAACGTTGCCCTGCGAGGTACGCGTTTATATGCTCTCTTATTGGAAAAAATATTGTAATCTGTTTACAAGCGTTTTTTTTACATAAATCTTTTTTAAGAAAGATTTTTTTTTCAAAATTATATCTAAAAAAGAGCGTAGTTATAAATATAAAGAAATTTGAATAATAATTATGAGGAGTGAAAATCTGTGTCCAATTAACCATTTTTAGTAGAATTCTTTTAAAAAAAAAACTCCAATATATATCATAAAATCGAAAGACATCTCACATTATTGAAGATTTAGTCGATATTGCTGCACGAGAAAGCATCGACACGACACGGCGCGAGCAAGGTCTTTTTGCGACTTTGTCACTTTTCACTCGCCCGCCTGTAATTGTTACTCTTTACGACAGAGGAGAATCGTTGTTAGCCGCTGGAGAGGAATTCCAGTGACTTCCGCATTTTGTAGGATAAAGGAAAAGTCACTGAGGCGTGTATAAAGGCAAGTCAACCATGCGGAGCTATGCCTTAGTTATAGCTTCGTAAAACGGATATCGCGAGATTAACGGCAAAAAAGGTGAATTTTACTCGCTTTTCATGGCTATTAGTGCAACAATAAAATATAATTTGCGTTGACACGTACAACAACGTTCCAATATCATTCCCTGCGTTTCTCTTATTATACTCGCTCGAGCCGAGCATTAGAAATAAGTTTGCACTTGCATATTAAGCTTGAATATTTTCTCTGAAATAAAATTTTCTGAAATAGAATGGCATCTACAATTAAGGAAAAAATTTGGAAAAAAATCTTTTTTCTATATCAATTTAAGAAGAGCATATAAAAATATTCTACTGATTTATTTCATTTTTATAGATATATTTGTGCATCTAAATTGACATAAGTATCCTTCGTTATTGTAGTTTTTGGCAGACAGCTTGTCAACCAAACGTTAAACGGACGAAGGCGTGGGTGGAGAGAGCAGGGAATTTACGCCATTTTTCTCGCTTCGAGAAATTTACGGCGCCTGGCGTTGCTCCAGACTCGTAATTCCGCCTTTGAAATAAACATCCGGATGAGATATCGCGATCTTATCGGATTGAAGTTATCGGGCTGACATTGTTGTACGTAATAGAGTTATTTACGTGGTTACGCACGCGTGGCACGACCAATAAATTCGAGTATACTTATTTATGTTCTGCGCAAAGTATAATGCAAGCGATGACTTATGATTTCTCTTTACAAATATTTGAAATATAAATTGTTTCACGTTACATTTTTTCAAAATTTTTAAAATTATTTTTAGTAACATCAATATTATAATCCACACTGATTTTAAAAAATAAAAATTGCCTCGTCTTCAAACTCAAAATAAGCTTTTATAAATACGACAAATTTTTTGCTGGCATATGATATGTTTATTGCAATATTATGTATTATAAAGAATATAAAAACATTTTCTCTTAAATACGTCGAATTAATTTTCTTTTTAAAATCACTCTTTATTGTACCTTTTAATTATTCCAGAAAGAGACAAAAGAGAATCGGTTAAATCTCATTTATACCCGTTTCTACCAACGAAGATTAATTTTAATTTCGGTTAAAATTGAATTTGGGTAGAAACGAGCATTAGAGCTTCAACTAACGTTTACTGGAACGCGCAGTCTGTATCGAAAAATCAACGTAACAAAGGGATGTCATAAATATCGATTTTACAACGTTAATTCGCATTACAAAGTGTATTGCAAATCCCGGAATCGTATTCGTACTTCTCCGTACACTAGGATCACATCCGCGGGTGCGTCTTCAGGGAGGCGACGCGGCGGCGAGGATCAAAGGACGCCGCTACGCGCGGGCGGTCGTCGTAGAAATGCCACTGTCTCGCTTTATCATCTGCCGGCGGTCTATCCGTTCATCTCCACGCACGCACGGATGCACGCATGTACGTCACGAGCGACAGTTGCCGTATTATGCATTTGCCTGTGCGTATACGGCGGTGAGTCATTAATGCGACAAGCGTCGACGGTTCGCACCTGTATCGGAAACGGCACGTCACGTATTGACTATCGCTCGAAGAAATATCAGGAAGTGAGAATGCCTCGATGCCTTTTCGAGAGAATCTTCCCGTATTGTATCATACAAGATTTCTTTCGTTTCTTGCTCGTTAACTATTGTGAGCCTTTGCTTGGTAAGATACACATTACTTTGAGTTACTTGAATAGCAAACCTATAATAAACAGCTGTAAATCTACAATATAATAAACAGCTGTAATTTTAAGTCTTTAATGGTGTACAAATGAGATATTATAGATTTTAAGATTTACTTAAGAAAATTATTCATAGAAATCATAAGTGAAAGTATGGGAGATTTAAGCATATCCATGATAATAGAACTTCGCAGTTTTATATCGCATAGCCGGCTTAAACAATTAGATCCCCGTTACCGAGATAAATCTCGATTTTCAGCGCTTAAGTGACAGCGATGACCATTAATCTACTCGATCGGTGGAATCACGACACCGATCTCTTCCGAGCTTCTAACGAGCGGGCATAATGCCAGCCTTTGCCTGTGAGGAGTTCGTACTCTCACCTTATTCCATAGAAAAGAGACTTTGAATGAATGTCGTTTCTTCTGCACATAGCACTGTAATATCTTATTGTTATATTGGTCTATAATAAATATAATCTATGAAAACTTAATTCTAGCTAGTAATTTTTCAGCTATTTTATGAAGTATACAGATTTTTTAACTTTTATCTTCTCACATCTCTATTAATTTCGATTTATGTACACTTTTTTAATTATAATTAAATATAAATTGGATATAAATTAAGTATCAAACTTCCGTTCTATAACTATGGAGCATAAATTTCTATTTGATCACCAGCATTGCATATAACTTCGCACATACAATTATAGATACACATTGTCAATGCACATACATGTGTCGCACACGAGAAAGCGAAGAGAAAAGGGCAGATCTGGAGGGTAGTTGACATCTGCGAAACGGCTGGCTGACCAGCCAGCCCCGCGTATAACACCGATAACGGGCGACTGACTATAACAAACCCTCGGTTTTCGCTCTTAAAAATATCCTTGCTCTCCCCTCACAAGTATCCTCCACCTAATTCTAAAATTTTCTACAAGATTAGTCATCTTGTGTTCTCCCTTAATTTATTCATTTACATTTATTTGCACAGGAATAGATATTCAGAATCTATATATAAAAATGAAAAAGTATATGAGAAATTAAGAATCAAACAATTTACAAATCTTTTTTTAAGATTTTTTAAATCTTTTTGCCGTTTTTATTCTTTGCTGATAATTGTGGATAAGTGTCTATTTTTACTTTGTATGTAATATTATACTTGGTGTTTATGTCACTATAATACTAAATAACTTTAATAACAGAAAACTTGAAAATTGAAAATAAATACTATGTACGATACAAAAACTGTGCCGCATTAATAACAAAACTTGTAGTTAAAAGTTACCGTAATGTTACATCATCAAGCGCTGGTGTACGAGGGAAATTCGCTCCTTCCATTAACGTTAGTTTACGCAAGGCCGTGGTTTCTTTATGACTGCCCTGCACACGTCGATAGCGCAATCCTACGTCCCGGAGAAAAAAAATTCCCAACATCCCCCGGACTTTACGATCCTCAACATGTCGTATAAGCGTGCCGTAGCTCGGCCACGATGGCGTGTCGCAGGGGTGAGTTAAGGGTGGAACAGGCATTCGTGCATCCACCATCAGATGCAGCCGAGACTAACGCAGAGACTAACAGCACTAACACGTAACCAAAGCAATTATTACTTCGACGATATATAACATCACAACATTTTGTAGCTAGCGGTTAAGTTGTCATTCTGATTTTAAGACAGAATTATTGTTTTTATAACCAACCACCGTTGGTGATTGTCGACGTTGTACCATATGTAACACATCGTGGACCGGTGTTTCTGTCGCGATCTGACGACTTCCATCCGACGCGACGAATCGTTATCGCCAAGATTGTGCGACGACGATGAGGACGACGTCGCTTCTGGGTTTATAGCGGATCGTCGTGGGTTAATAATGGATTTTCAGCCCGTCCTTACCTTTACGAGACCCTTACATGACCACCGCGCCTACCTGTTGTATACATACATGTGAGATAAAGCGAATGTAAGCACGAATCGGTACGATTTGAAATCGTTACGCTTTTTGCGATTAGCACTGCTTTCCATTTGATGACATAAATCGACACAAGCGTCGTTCTATCCTTCTTGATATTCAGAGAGTGACAAAGATAGAACGACACTTGTGTCGACTGTGTCTCCTAAAAGGATAGAAGCCTAAGTTTTCCTAAAGTGCGCGATCTTGGTGGTAGCGAATGTAGCGACGAGTATATGTGTGTGTGTGTAGTATGAACACGTATCGATCGCGCATACCTTGGACATTGTCGATTGGATATGGCGTTCTTAACCCTTCTCCCCACAGCTAATGCAATTTCAAGAAAACATGTGTTGCTTCTATTTATACTGCTTTGAAAAATTACTACAAAAGATATAATGATGTATATATTTATAAAAATGTAAAAGAAGAAATAAAAAGATATATAGTAATATATGTAAAGAATTCCTATATACAAATGCTTCTTATAACAGTATTGTTTTCTTTTTTCAAAAAACACAATTTAATTTATTTAATCCAGGTTGCTGTAATTTTAATAACTTAGAATTTAACACAAGCAATAATTATTACTAATTATTATTAATTAATTACTAATTTCTTAATAACAAACTATTTTAACATCTACGCTTTGTTCTTGCAATATTAAAACAATATTAAGCAAATACTATTTAAATTATTTGTTAAATGTATTATGCATAATTTGCATAATACAAAAAATTAAACTGATATTTGCGAAAACTTTGATTGTTCCGTAAAAAAACTCCTGCGAGTAATTATTTAGATTTTGAAGTTGACTACATAATACATTCGTAATCGAACGTGTGTAGCTCATATGGACGAATATACCTATACATGTACTAGTACGCGTTCAAGTGTACGTAGAAATCTGTCCTACTACTCGTCTCGATGGGCGGAGCACGTAGTAAAGACTTTGCATACTCAATGAACATCCTTGGTGGAGGCGGCAGTTTGCATACGGTTACGGTGGTGCAGCCTCTCCATTGGTCCAGAAACATCTCGCTGCATCTCCCTACCGCTACCAGAGCGCTATCTTTCTCTCCCACTACTTCGCCTCTTCTCCCGCTTATCTCGTCCGGCGTCTTGGTCCAGCGCGTTCGCGGCTTCAGCGTACAAGTAGCGATAGATTGGATCCAATCTCACGAGATACATTTCATACAATAATCAACTATCGCAATATAGGACGACTTTTTGCATTACGAAACTCTCAGCTGCACAAATTTTATTCAATGTAATGAATATTTTTTTTTACGTTTAGAATTTTTATATCAATTATTTTCACATCAATTATATATATGCATAAAAATGTGAAAATTATTTATATATAGATATTTCTTACACATATATAATTACTATTAATTTTTTTATTACTAAGTCCTTGAATTTTATAAAAATTTTTAGACATAGTTTTTCGTTCTAAAATATTCTTTACATGTAAAAAAATTGCTAGATGTTTTAAATATATTGATAACTCTAATGTGATATCCAGTTAATGTTTAGGTTGTACGTTGGGTAGATGTTCAGATCGCGATGTGTTCGTGACCGTCGCTGCAAGACGGCAGATAACATGTCATCGAAACGAGCCGACCGAGAGAAGAAGGCGGGATACCGGGATAAATACGAAATCGATGATAAACTGGCCAGTCCGTCGAGGCTGGCTCGAGGTAGGGGTATAGAACGACACCTCCTTAGAGTAGGAATAGCCCTGTATATACAACGACCTATCGTGGCTCGTACGGGTTCTCAAGCTACTTTTTGTTTCCCACGGTTCTGGATCTCGTCGCTGTCGCAGCTTCTACATTCCACGGGACAAGTGCACGGACTACGTGCGTGCAACTACGTAGCACAATCCAAGCAAGCGGAATGGACTCGAATCGTCCGAAATATCGCGCGCATCGCACTTTTTTCTCTTCAGATCGACGCAGTTTAGATTAATGCATTTTATCATGTCTCGCGCAAATGATATTTTAAAAAATAATACTTGAGCCACATATATACACACACATACACATAACACACAAACAAAACAATAAACACACACACGGGAAATAATTAATTATACAAATGTATAACGTAGACCCCCATTATAACTATCTAAAATTTGTTCTATTTTTAAAAACATTACTTTCTAATAATAAAATTAAGTGAGAGAGAGAGAGAGAGAGAGAGAGAGAGAGAGTATAGAGGACATAATAAATAAATTATTGCGTCCTATTGGCAAGTTAAGTTGATTATTTGGCGCATAAGTTGATTATAATGAAGATAAACGACAGGATGCCACCAAAATTACATTAATTTATCAATTACAATCGGAGGAGATGTTCGCAACAGCATTTGTCGAAACAATTGACAGCTAATTACTCTTATGTTGGTATAGCTCGTCCATGATTACCCAATGTAGTTCAATTTCTTTAACCAATTCAAGTGATTGCGTGACTTTTAAACATCTTTTAAGCAATCTAGCAAAAAGAGAATCTAGGTAGACCGTAAATCACTTTATCCCCTAAGCTTCAGTCCGGTCATCTCCGGCGCCACTATTCGTGTAATTTGGTTGTTTTCACGGAAAACATTGAATAGAAAATTCTTTTTATAATATTGTAACTTTTATAATACTAATTTATAGTTTTTGTATAGATATGTCTTTACTTACGATAGAATTATATTTTAAAACTTTGGTTATAAGTCAAATAATAATTATTATATATTGTAATATATGAAATTTATTGTTCCTTTTTTCTTAGAAACAATATATTACTATCCATTCTGGATATAAATAACCATAAGGCTACGTAAAAAAGTAAATTAATACTTATTTCCATTAAGGTAAAATTAATTTTAATCTTAACTTACACTTGACCGTTTTCTAATATGTAACTAATTCTTAGCGGTCATAAATTCGTAAACCGAAGTAGTAAAGAGATACCTGTATTTTTTAATATTAGTTTCATCAGCATCATACATTTGCATTAATTTTTGTTATAATTTTTTTCTATACTATAATTTTATATCCAATTGAAAGTTACATTACTAGTATAGTTTTACTTGATCAAAATATTATCTTAAAGGGGTCAACAACTCTTTGCCTTGTACACATCATAATTCATTAAAATTAAAACAACTGGATGAAATCATAATAAAAAAGAGTGGGAATAAATATAAGATGAAGAAGAATAGAATTGCAAGAATAGAAGAAGGAAAGTCAAACCCCTGATGTAGCAGTGGGGAACTACTAAGCGAAAAAAGGGCCCCGGCTCTGGGTCCCTTGCTTTACAATTAGGAAGATCGACGATCCCAGTCGCTTTCCTCCCTTCCCTCCGCAACCTGCGGGATATATTAAATAATTTATAATTGTTTTGTCCGGCTCGATGATACATGTCGGCGAGTCGTTTACACAGTGAGATACAGCGCAACTTTTTGCGGATGCATCCCGGGAGCACACTGACAATGATAGATTGTTCGATCCGCGATTATGAAGTCACGATGCCTTATGGTGTCCTTCGTGTTATCACACATCATTGGACCGTTTCGAACTGTGCGCTTTGCAATATTTGCATTAAAAAATTTGTATTAAAGAACAAATTTACAAATATCTAAAATTATATGAATACACAATAAGTAAGAAATAAAATCTATAACGATCAAAGCTGGATCTTAAGTGCTTTAAATAATTCCATGTGAATTTATATACCACATTTGTAGTCTCTTGGATTGCGCGCCGAATTAATTTTTCGGACTTAAAAACGAAACTAAACTATTATAGTAATATCACAAATTAAATTGACAAGCAATTTAATAATTTGATGCTCAATTGGCATCATTTTAAAAAGATTTTAATGTATAGAAAATCTGTAAATAAAATATTTATAATAAAAATTATGTTATATTTTGATGTACGTACATAAAGAGAGTTCTCGGATTATATTATATAACACAATTTAAAACAATATCAATTCTTAATTTTATTCATATTAATTTGAATCAAAGAACCATTTCTTTTTAATTGATCGCGTGCGATAATCAAGTCTTCTATGAAACACGAGGTCTGTACAAATTCGCTTCGATTAAAAAGAGCGACTCATCATTTTCTTTACTTTGTCTTTTTTCTTCTTTTCCCCTTGCAGCAAACATATTGAAAGATCTTCGTAAGACGATGCAGCGATGTGAACATTCTCGCAGTAATCATGCGCGCAGCTCGTTAGACGCATTCCTATCTAGTTAACACGGTATGATGTAACTGTTGTCGGATTTGACGCAATATGTTCGCTTCTGAAGGATCAGAGGATGCAATAAAACGATCGCGATTGATCGCGAAAACTTTGAACTTAATGAAACGCTTGAATGGAAAAGGAAAGAATTTGAATTTTATCAGCTTATTTCAAACTATTTTACACCAAATGTGATTTATATTTATCCAAAAATCAATCATAAATCATTGTTCATTAGAATTTCGTAACAATTACTATTTCATATTCAAACATGTTACGGAAGCAATGTATAGAGGAAGTAAGACGGTTACAGAATAAGTGGGAGTTGGAATACCACGATATAGTTTGCGCTGCATTCTAGAGGCGACTTTTTCGCAGTCCACTTACAATTAGACGTTATTACACTAGCCATTAGTGTTTGCTGCTTTGTCGTAAAAGCTGCATTTCAGTTTTGCAGGTAGCAAACAATTTTTTAGGTATGTACTCTTTAAGTAATGTTGAGAAGTATGTTGGTATTAATATTGTAACTTTAGTTAGAGAGTCTGGAAACTTGAATGTATAAGTTCTCAAATGATATAACTCAATAAAATTTGATTTGTGGCACAAAATGCGTGCATGTATCCGATGTGTGAAGTTATATATACTAGTTAGTATAGTAATTCCATATTCTCCCTCCTATTTCATAACCACAATTTTCCCTCTCTTTAGTTTCTTGTAATTACGTTCGTTTTTATATTCGAAAAAGTATAATATCTTCTATAGTATAATAGCTATAATTCTCTACGATTAACAAACTTGTACCAAAAATAATTGTGTCGCATGAACATCTATAACTGAGTTATTTCAGTAAAACAAAATTGTGTTCCATAATCTCCTCCCTCTTTTTTCTTATTACATTATTTTATATTAATTTTTCATTAGAAATTTCCGCTAGTAAAAGATGTTCGCGTTCTTTCGATATATTCGCAGAATCTAAGGAAGGGTTTTTCTTGTCGGCCATGCGCGGATGATACAAAGGATCCTAGGATCGAACGCCATACAAATTCAAAGTGCTCCTGACGCGAGCGCGTCCCTCTCCTTTTTCCGCTCCGCGTCACGACATCGATCTATTTATTTGCCCGTCGTGTATGGGATTCGTCGGTAGGTGAGAGACCAACTAAAATTCCAGCGGCGTGTCGGTCCATACATATCGATGAGAAACGAACGCTGTTTAAGTAGCGATCGAAGCGTCGCGTCGGTGTCGCTCGTACAAGTTAAAGGACGTGTCCGGAGAGAATAGCGGGCAAGAAGGACCGATTTCTTCGAGCAAGAAGGACGACGGGGGAGAGAGAGATCGCGACGCGGCAGTCTTCTGCGTCAAGGATGACGTATGGCCCGGCTATCAGCCGCGCCTCTTCCTACCGCAACACTTGCTAAGCCGATATAATAATTGATGTTGTTCTTTAATTTTGTTGTATAATCCAAAAACTGTACACATGAAAATTAACAGTATAATTTTTATTTTATACTCTCTAAATTCTTTGGAGTGGAATCTCACTCTAAAGAGTGATAATTCACTCTAAAATTTTTAGAGAGTATATTTGTACATTTGTTATTTGAAAATCTAATATAACTTTTAATTAACATTAATCGATTAAAGTTGATTAAAAATTCTCGTTATATTCAAATAATAAATTTAGGTACAAACATCTAAAATAAAAATTATGCTATTAGTTTGACATGCGTTTGATTTAATTTAATCAGATTAGTTATTATTGACTGAAGAATGAAAAAATGTGCATGTTTTCATGTACATGCACATATAATACATGTACACTCGCATACAGACATAGTATCTCCGCAACCAATACGACTTGCAGGATCCTTGGTAGCGGATCGTAAAATTATGCAGCAGCCGACGTCGGCGGACAGAGGGGACACCTGACAACCCGTTTAACCTCGTGGTCGTCTCTTGTTTATGATAAAAAGAGGAAGAACCCAACAGTATGGCGCGTCCGCGGATTATTAAAGATGGCGACTGAACGTCGCGCGTACTCGCCGCGTTTCTTGCCGGACTAGAACGGCAATACCTACCATATTTAAATGCATCTTATGTACTTTTGCGACTAACAGCTTTTTATTATAAAAATAGACGAAAAAAGGAAAGGAATTGAAACAAAAACGATTTAAAATTGAAGATAGCATCCAAATGTTTACGTTTAAATGTCTAACAATACCGTAGCCATCGGAGCCAATTTACTTCAAACACGCGCGTCATTTTTGTAGTATGTCATTCTTGTCGTTCGGGGACTGGCGTATCAACTTGGATGTCTAGCGTTGTCATCCAACAGACAAGATACTCGAGCAAAGAAAGAGAGAAAGGGGACGAAAGCGAGTGAAGAGGGGGTGGTATTCGGTTGTCCTCGTGCCTGGCGTGCCTGCTGACGTCTCGTCGGTTTGAAACGCATGCACGTCCGACGTCCAATGTATATAATTTATGAAGTATCTGCATTCTCCCCAAAGATAAATCAAGTCGCCACCCCGACAGAATCCGCGGACATTTCAGATGACCGATGATTCAGTAGCACATTCCTCATATATGAATATTGCTAGTATACTCTCTAAAATCTTTGGAATCTAATTCTAAAGAGTGACAAACAGTAACAATTGAGTCAGTGTTGAAAAGAATGGCTCAACTGTCAATTTTTAAGAGTGAGATTTCACTCTTTAGAGATAGATTCCACTCCAAAGAGATTTTAGAGAATAATGTCGGTTACAAAGACGATTATATTATTCCTATAGAATGAGATAGAATATTGCCATTTAAATCGCTATCTATTTAAAAGATAAATTTTAGATCTCTCAATTTTCCAACAAATATCTCGCCCCATTATAGTATGATTCGTTATACATTTCCGTACAGTACAGATCATTCCAGAAATATTACAGCAACATTGTAACGTTCCACCAATGTTGCAATATAACACTGAAAATGTTGCAGCAATGTTATTGCAAGTCTCTGTGCCATATGAGTTTATGAAATGACTACAAGTTCAAAATAATTTATTAGCAAAAATTTAACAATTCTTCGTCATTCCAGTCTTCGCTGAATCAGCTGAAGAGATTCATGTTGGCTTTGGCATGACGAGCCGACGCAATGGCGACTACTATAATTGAGCTACAAATTCCGCGGTGATCAACTGGTTGCGCCGCGTCTCATACGAAATCAGCCTGTTTCAGGTCGATGGCAGTCGATAACAATCGCGAGGACTGCGAGACTGCCATCGAGATACCCAGGACGATTCAAACGCACCGCCGTCCCGACATTCTCAAGAGGCAAAAACACAGCTCGTGCGTGCTCACGTACGAGCATGCAACGCCGCGCAACAAGGTGCATCTGATATGTATTCATACTCTTGATGCTGTTCGAGAAGTTAAGGATTTAATTGTAAGAAAAAATTGGAAGCATTGAACGAGTTGCTAAAAAAATACATCTCGCCTACATTATTTCTAAAATTATAAAACTAATAATCTCGTTATTTGATGTAAAAGTAATATATTGCATTCACAAATAATCATCAATAATTTAGCAAAATTTAAAAGTTTAAATTAAAAATTCATAAGATCAAGATTGTAAAAACTTTATCTTATAATTCTCCTAAACTAATAAAAGTTTCTTGAGATATGTCGCATAATTTGAAATTATTTAATGTCAAAGACCGTCATTAATAATTCCCTTTATCACTCCTATTTCTTCTGTCACGACGACCAGATTGGAGTTACGAGCGGCAAATCGCAAATGACCTCCGTCATGCACCAGTTAATCGTCCCCGCGCGACGAATCGTTGACAACGAGTGGAATCAGCCAGCGGCAGGTGAAAATCAGCTGCGTTTCAGCTGGGAGAGAAAGACGGGCGCCTTTGACAGCGCGCCGACTTGATAGAACGGAAAGGTAACGGCCGCGAGGATCGCAAAACGCACGCGTTACGTCCCGATACGGCCATTTCTGTCGCGACTGAATCGAGGAGCGCCAATGGAAAATACCGAGCATAGCTACGAATCCGACTGCAATGATGACGACGAAGTCGTCGACGACCATGAGCGGACTTATAACTGCCACTGTACCTCGTCACATCTAAGGATGCAAGCGGTTCGTTGTGACCACGCTCCCTCGGCTGGTCAGCATCAGCCTGAACCGACCGGCCAGCCATGAGTGAGTTGAGTTGATACGATTGTTTTTACGGGCGCGCCCAATGCGCAAGAAACTGTCCTTCAGCAGTGACGCTCACTGCCGCGCCTTCGCCATTTAAATTTGCAGGGACGATCGCTTTTTCTGCCACGAAAAATACGGTCGAATGGCCGATGATAAATTTAACGTCTTTTTATCCGCTATGCGATGAAATTTAATAATAATTTATGCTACTCATTTGTGATTTAACAGCATTGCGTTGATAAGAGTAATTCGAATTTTTTAAATATATTATTTACATAGTAAATTTTTAAAACTGACAGGTTACTTGAAAATAAGTGACTTCGATAATTTATGTTAAAGAAAATGATTAAAGAAAATTAAAAAGAATAACCTGTTTATACAATCACTCGTTAGAAATAAGAATCGGTGAATATTTTATCTCGAGTAAATATTAAGTACTATAAAAAACATAATTATAGGAAAATAAATCTTTAGGTATTTATCTTTTCTCTGCAGAAGCAATTATGCGAACCACTGGGGGCGAGTTGGCGGGAACGCAGCTGCTACTCTGCCGGTGGATGTCTTTGAGTGCTTCGTTGGCTTCTTGAATTGCATTCACATATTTATGCGCGCTATGTAATGTTCCCATACTTTTTTTTGAGACTTCGCCTTTAATGGCAGTTAGGTGTAATTCAAAATACATTCGTTATCTGCGAATATCAAAAGGCTTTTCGATAGATATATTATTGTATATTGTTGATTTTGCGACATTAATTAATTCATTCGGTATTAAATTTTTAAAATTAAATTTAAATTTGATAAATATTAAATAAAATAATGTTTTATCTACAAAATATTGCTATCATAATTTTGTATCAGTTTGATATTTCAATGTGATAAAATAGTATATTAAATCATGCATAATCCTTGTTATTATCTCTGTTAAATGTGCTAAAGAGCATCGATATTTTTCTCGGTAAATTATGGGACAATTTAAATTATAACTTTTGATTGATTAATTCTTGATCCGGCGTATCATAATACAGACACGCCTAGTTACATGCGTGTCGAACGAGAGGAAGAAAAGACTCTCTTCGCGAAACTACAGGCGATGTCTTCCGTAGAAGAAGCAACGAACTCAGGAACCCAAGTGCGAACGGAATGCAGTCCAATCCATTCGCGGAATCCGATCTTGCTTTAGTAAATCGCAACCGCGGAAAAAGTGCGCCGAATAATGCGGCCCCGCGCGATCGATGACGACGAAATTGTCGCACGATCGTCGGTTTTCGGACGATTCTCAAGTCTCTCTCTGTTTCTCTCTTTCTCTCTCTTTCAAACAGATCGTCACCTCGGTGCGAATCAGAAGGCAAACAAGGAACGGACCGATAATGTGATTCCAGAGCCACAGCAAATTCGCAATTGCGGTTTGTGCTGCGGTTTTTCGGCTTCTTTCTTCCAATCTCGCAGATTTATATTAATAACTATCGCAAATTTGCGTAGGCGTGAGGTCCATCCGTTTAATATCGTTACACACTGTCTTTGTGTAATACACAAAGACAGTGGTTTTGCTGAAGTAAAATTTAGACACAGATCTAAAAATAATTTTATTGTACTATTAAAATAATTTAATATGTAAGACACTCAAGAATGATGAGTAATGCTGCAAGTTTTAATATTTTAGATTTAAGTTTTAAAAAGGTTTAAAATTTTATA
>NW_017256643.1:582073-637776 GCF_001594055.1 Mycetomoellerius zeteki | reverse complement strand
AAAACCATATCAGCATATTCACTATTAGAATACGTACGCGGCATATTGCAAAAGACAAAATTCATCTACTGTTAAAGGCTTTCAAAGAGCGACTGACAAATTCATAACAGAAAGTGGAAAATGTAATCAAATATGTCGGTGCTAGATATGGCAAGAAATGTAAACATTTTTTTTCGATTTCTCTGAAACGGAGCAAAAACGAGCATATGTCTATAGGACTTTTTTTCTTAGTTTTTTACTCCTCTACACGCTCCCGAAGTTTTGCCATTTAATTTGGAAACATCCTGTATATAACAACCAACTTGAGCATTCTACATAATTATTTTTATGACCTAACAAAATTACTTTCAGATCTGTATCTGTAATAGCTAAATTTTTTAAATACTTTAACAAAACCATTCTTTCCGTGTATAGAAATAGTAAACTAGTCAGATTACAACTTCTATAGACATAAGACAAAATCAAACAGTTTTTAGCGCTAAAATCGCTATGACCGAATGACATACTTAACATTTATCCTGCAGTGCTATGTTTGATCTTTTTCGATCCATCAAAGTGTAACTCTAGACAAGTTCAGCCGGAGTTTCCGCGATGCGCACACGTTTTCACGTCATCACTAATCGCGAAGTAGTGTGACACCAGTTATAGCAAGCTTTTAGAATTTTTCCCGGAAACAACAGTTAGCCGACTTCGACGGGCGAGAGGAAAAATACGAGCTGACTTGGCGGCCCGATCGCGATTTCCCCTCGTTCATCATGTTCCTCGTTCCACGTTCAGCCTGTATCCTGCGACGACGATGGGGTGAACCGCATACCTACAATGCGAACAATTTGTAGCCGAGCAAGACAAAAAGTGACCAATTAAGAGAAACTCTCGTGAGCGGAGCGGTCCTTCGCGGTGTCAACGTGTACGTCTTAAATGCGTGTGTATCTCTGTGTGCACAAACACACATCGGGATGGACCTGTGGTTCACAAGCTCTCGGCTCTCTCCGAGATTTTTAATGAGGCTCGGCCTGACGCTTAGACCGCGAATTATTCTGTCACGGTGCATTAACGTCACCTATTTTCTTCATTGCAATTGTCGCTTCAGTTACGAGCTGCTAATGAGCTGTGTACTACGCTTGGCTTCGTTAAATTTCGCGATCGTAAAAATGACTTCATGCTGAGCTACGCACTACCGCAGACGCTCGTTAGTTTATGAGAAATGCGATGGATGCGATTATGCGAGGACGCGCAACGCAGTGTTACGTAACGATCAGTTGACACACTTATTTTCGTGAAGCAAATTAAGCTACTAAACTTAAGAGCAAAAATAATATGTAAATCTCATTTACCTTATATTGCTCTTAGGAGCAATAATTTATCATTCATTATTATTGACTTTAATAATACTTATTTTATTTTAACATGTGTTCAGTAATGTTAAAAATATCTTATCTTATCTTAACAAGTGTTAAGTAATATTAAATATATTATAGAAAAGATTTATCGTCACACGGAGAGAATTTTCTTTTAAAATTTACCCTGAAAATATGGTAGTGTTGTACCTACAATACAATATTTTAAAGATTTTTACCATGCACTTCAGCAAAATTGATCAAACTTATTTTATACTTTATTGTAGTTTTATTAATGAATGAGAGAGATTTACATTAAAATTCTTCGAAATACAATGTTGTCCCACGACTGTCATATTTTCAGGGTAAATTCTAAGAAAAAATTCTTTCCATGGACAATTAAATAATATGTGGTATAATTGATTTTATATTATAATTTAATTTATACGAGTAGCAAACAACGCACGTGATGTTCTAAATTTAAATTGCTTATCGTTTCTATTTCCGCACTACGATGCACCCATCGTGCGATAAATTCTCGCCGATTCCACAGCTCCTTGAAGCAAAGCGTTTTCCTTTTTTCTTCGTCGATGCGGTAACCGGTGCGTTGTTCTCGAGGCCCCACCGATGTCACGGTATTTTATTTTGCTCCCACCGTTTGGCGGACGTGCACATTTGCATGGTGCAATATCGTACGTTCTTAGGCGGCCAATTACGCGAGTCGATTCTGGGTCCGATAGGAAGTCGTGCCGGGCCCTACCGAACCAGACGCCACACGGATATCCCGACATAGCTGCGTCCAACGTTCCCCTTTTCATGATACATTGCGAGTGCGCACGCTAACCTGGCGATGTTCCATATGCTGCCGCGGCCTGTGGGCCTGCATGGCTGAGGTGAGGCCCAGAACGGAAAGGTTAACACCGAGGGAACGAAGGAAACGCGTTCCGCACGATCATTAGCATAAGCAGGATGTTATGCAGTTTTCGCGCACGCGAGTCTATTCTATAAGCTTATGCATCATATGTTATCATCGTGTATAATTAACATCTGACAACTTCTCTCTACAACTGCTTAAATCATTGATACAGCAGTGTTGAATGTAATAATTTTGTGCGTAATCAATTTTTACATTTAAAACTGTTAAGAAATTGATAATATATTATGTTCGTATAATATAAGACGCTTTTGCGAAAAATATGTAAGATTTCGGTGATATTTTTGCATCTCTACATATATCATTCCACCACATAACGTTGCCAATCTTTTTTATTTGCTACGCGAATGCAAGCTCTTCATCCGTTGAGAAGGAAGCGAGATCCTGCAAAAATATATTGTTGAAAGAAGGAAGTATACACACAATCCCGTGAGATCATCAGCATCGGCAGGAAATGCAAGTTTCGTGGCACACGCAAACCGTACTGGCATTCGCTTTAATAACATAAATATGAGCTATGCGAAAGCATCTTAATCGGCTAAATATACATCGAGTAATGCATACAAATTTTGTATCCTTGCATTTTATCTCGCTGCAATATTATCGGTACAAAAAACACCCAAAAAGTAAATACAAAAGGACGTGACATACGTGTGTGTACGTGCGAAATTATTTTGTATCAATAAGAATAATTATTATGTAACGATGCGATATAAATCTTCGTATTAGACTTGGAATAATATCACAGTTG
The DNA here is from genome assembly GCF_001594055.1 of Mycetomoellerius zeteki. NCBI lineage: Eukaryota > Metazoa > Arthropoda > Insecta > Hymenoptera > Formicidae > Mycetomoellerius > Mycetomoellerius zeteki. The sequence goes on along the minus strand of NW_017256643.1, from coordinate 634,754 downwards.
TGAACATGATGTTTGCGAATCAGTTCACTGCATAAGAAAACAATTTTGTTATTGCGGATAGACGAAGAAGAGGTCTCGTGTCGTTAATTCGTTCGCAAAGCCGTGAACAGGCAGACTAATTGAAAACGGAGTACGCGCATATGTAAGCTCAAATATGAAAATAAACTATATTCACAGGTCTTTAACATTAGTTATAATCCGCTCTTATATCCTTTTAGATTCTTTTACACTCAAAAAAAGTGATCTTTACACTCAAAAAAATTATAGCGAAAATTCTAATCTATAGCGAAGATTCTAAAAATCTAAGTACGAAAATTAACTAAAATAGATAAATTTCTAGCAAGTCCTGCGATATTGGATACGTATTGCATCTAATCATATAGATGACAGAAATAGAATTTAGATTTTTGTTATAAATTCTATGCGTATGATACATAATTTTCTATCAGATATAAAAAACAGCGATAATTCTAGCTGGAGCAGCAAAATATTTTTTTGCGTGTAGAATCTTTCTTAAAAAAGAATTTGAAAAAATTATTTTAATGACGTATTTAAAAATTTAGCTAGATACTAATTTAAAAATGACTTTGTTAGACCAGCAAAATAATTAGGTACGTAAGAAATTCAAGCATAACGTACAATGCTACAAAAAAGTTTTGATGTTCTAGTTGGATACATAATTATTTTGATGGTCCAACAAGCTTATTTTCGATCGATATCTAAATTTTTAGATATTTCAGTAAACCCGTCCTTTCCTATCATCGTGGAAAAGCAATTATAGCATTATACAACGATAACTTATGAATAATCTATTCAATAAATATTAAAAATCAAAGTATGCGATGGATTCTATGTAGCAAAGTCACGTGAATCAGACAGCCGCGATAGGAAGGTTGATGGTCCATACTCTCGAGCGGATCTAAAATCGCTGTTACAGTCAACGAGGTGCTTGCCGTTTCACGGCAGGAGTAAACGGTCGTCCGGTTCAGGCACACGCATAACGCGCACGTAAGGGGCCAACGTAACGTGACGCGTAGATAAGATCCTCGAAACGAGGAGTGGTGAGAAGGATATCGTGGCGATAGCGAAACGTATGCAGGAACACGTAAAGTTAACTCGAGCGAGCCTACCGATCGACCGACCGGCCAGCTAGATCTCTCTGAGAACTGGCGGGTGTAATTGGCCGAGGCCGGAGAGATCCTATCGGTATACAGGATCGAGATCCTCGCACCCGCGACTACGGACACGCTGCGATCGCACGACCGCACCCGGTACGCGCACTTACAGCCTCGCGGTACGGCACAGGTGGGCATAGGTTCAGAGCAGGCGTTTGAAACGTTCGGAAAGAAATGGTAAATAATATCGCTCATTTGATGAGCCAACAAAATTTTCAGATCAATATCTAGCTAAATTTTTAGATAGATATTCCAGCAAATCCGTCTTTTCCGTGTACAACAGTGACATAACTCAGAAATTATCTTTTTTTTTGTTGATTGCAGAAATAGAGTAGCAACATAAAAAAAAAAAATAAGAATGCATTTTTATTCCTCTACAGTTATTATACTAAAATTATATTTTAAGGTTAATATTTCAAAATTTTAATGATTCAAAACATTCAAATTTATTTTCTGAAAAACATTGCTCTCAAAGTTGTATCATTGTTGTCGCAAATGAGTGATATATGTGATCGAAGTTTTGATTTGGTATTACTGTTTTTATGGATTTAATTTTCTCGAATCCATAAAAATCCATAAAAAAGGAAAAAATTGCATCCTGAAGTATTCTCATAAAAAGGGAAAATTTTTAATGTTTTTAGAAAGAAAATGCTGCTTTAAAAGAAAATTTACGATTATAGGCAATACCTTAGATATCGCATTAAAACAGAGTGTATAATACGTGAACTTATAACGTAAACCTACTATCTAGAGTAAACTTTTCGCCGCGAAATAGGGCGCGGTCCCGATATCGGCCGATAGATATTCATGCTAGGAAAGTCGTAACTACTTCGGATTCCAATACCACCCAGCGAGTAAACTGGTTCTACGCCACGCTAACACACAATAGCAGTATCGCGTGCGATGGGTCAATGAGGTGCTTGTTATGGCAAACACGAAAATATTTTGCATACACTGTAGATGTTCATCGACCAGGCATGCGCGATGAAAATCAGAAAATGTGCAGATTTATAAATAGAAGCGGGACCGATGTTATACGTAACACCTACGATAACACAATGCTCTGATTATAAGTCAAAATAGATTATCAATTTTAACGTATATTTCAAATCAAGTTCCTCAACCTACTTCACATAAAAAGGATGAATGAAGAAATTTCATTGGTTGCGTTCAGCAGAAAAGTAGCTTTGCAATTGTTGTAAGATTCTTTAATATGATTGATTTATATATGTATTTAGATCCAGTGAGAAACTAAAGGGAAGACCAATCATATTAAAGAATTTTACAACAGTAATTTTATATTATAGTTGCAAAGCTTCTTTCGCTAAACGCAGCCATTTTGCATCTGTATTGTCGAATTGGTAAAATAAAAATTTAATAGCTCAATATATCCTTTCGTAAAACAAAAAATTAAATAAATAGAATATAATTAATAAAATAATAAGTATGTTAGTATTATTAGGTAAATTACTGATACACTGAAAAAAATTTACTAAATTTTAATAAATATTTGTTTGAATAGTACTGACTGAACATTTACTTACAATAAATAAATATTTACTAATAAAAAAAAATACTTAAATTAATAATTCTTGTACCAAATAAATATATGTTCATATTATTCACATTTAATAAATATTTAGTTGGTACTATTGAAATAAATATTTATTAAAATTTAATAAATTTTTTTCAATGTATTTAGAAATGCCGAAGATAAAAAGGCCACGATGTCTTGATTTCAAATGCAATTGTAAAGCTTCGGACGTGAATAGAGTTGGGCCAAGTCGATGCCGCGGAATTTCACACGTACGTCGCATCAATCTGCGTCTTTCTCTCCATCTATTCCGTATCGCGAGCAAATGCCGCGAGTTCGTGCGAGTCCCACCGCGAAGTTGCTGGTGCAACCCTATATTACGAATGTTTGTCGATGAGCGATAAACGCACGCATCGTAATTATGCACGTAATTCACTTAATTTGACGTTTCTCCTTCGTTACACGGGGCGTGCGTGTTCCCTGAGGTAACGAACTTTATTGGTAAGAGCGATTTATCATTCCCTCCGATCTCGCACGATTTCTGCCTGCTTCTGCAAGAAGTGGCATATATACTGCTTATACGGAAACGAGAGAAGCGCGCGCCTAGCGATTTGCCTGGCGATTCGCTAGTCTTATAAACATCGATAAAATTTGTTTATAGCTAAAATAACGATATTGGTATTTTGCTAACGATTAGCAAATTAGCATCGGTAAAATCGCGTAGTGATACTAACTAATCACATAATGATACTCACACCTAGATGGAAATGTTATCTTATCTTATATGCAATGAAAAACGTATCTACTTAGAAGATACGCAATTGTGCACGGGCAAATGATACGGCGCACTCGATTAATAGGTATTACTTTCTAATAGGCATTACATTCCCGCGGTTGTACGACCCACGAGTATCTGTTTAAGGATTAATAATCCTTGACGAGATTACAAAGCCCGCTGCCACTGCGCTTATCGGACATCAGGTGGAGAACCAATAGTATTACAATTGTAATGCACGTTATTCCTTCGGCTCGGCGAGACTGCATATCGCACAAGGCGTTATTTATATGCGCGCCGTGGCGGATGAGCGTCCGATAATGCAGCACGCAAATATTGCACCGAGACTTGATTCATGCTGCACGGCTTTATCACGCGCTGATATTTCCTACATAGGCGTACTTTTCCTTCTATTAAGTACAGTCGTTAGTACATCGATATAAAGATATGAAGATATATATATATATAAATAATAAGATATAAAGATTTAATGAGATATGCGAACATGCTAATCACAAGTTAGATTTTTATCTATAATACCCATAAATTTTCATTATTTTAAAAATAATTAAACTTAAGGAAAGGAAATCCTTTCTAATTCACATTTATAAGAATACTTAAAAAATTTTTAAATAACATTAAAGTTGAATTTTAATCTAGTCCGTTTTTCATATACAATGCTTTTGTATTGCGATACTTTGGTTAAACACGTCACAAGGATTTTGCATAGTTTGGAACTGGTTAAAAATTCTTGCTACGGATGAGCGTTACGATGTATCCATGCGTGTGCAAATGCACGCACATGCACGCGTTTATACCTATCTACCTGTGCACCCGCACTGACAGCCCATTCCCGCGGGCAAAGTTCAATGTTAGGGGCTCCTTGTTGTTTTATGTACCGGATTACGCCTCGCCTGTCTCGGAAGTCGCAATCTCTCTAGAGGCCTACGAAGCTGCTGGCGAAGGAGAGTGCATTCGCTATGATCACGAAGGCTTTCCGTAGATTTTCCCGAGCCAATGGAATAGTAATTTTGTTACTTTGCGTCATATTAATTACTATTTATCGTAATCCCTTATTATTAATTATAATTATGTAACTCTTGATGAGCAACGTAAAAAAGCGCGTTGCATCTATATTAATTTTCGGTACTCTTTAAAAGTGAATTAGTGTATTACTGATTACACATCAGTTATAAGTGTAGCACAGAAGCGAATATTTACTATTTTTCAGTAATAATACACTGATTTATTTTAGAGGTTATGATGTTCTGCAGATTCAATCTGTAGAAACCATAACTTCTCAAAATGAATCAGTGTATTATTACTGAAAAACAGTAAATATTCGCTGATATTACAGTTATAAGTGTAGCTGCAGTCAGTGATGTAGTTCAGAAATTAGTGATAATACACTGATTCACTTTTAGAAAGTACGTTATATTTGAGGTTATATTATTCATAAATAATTCATAAATAAATTTTCAAATTGCAAATCAAGTAGACAAATTCTTACGGTTTTGCTGAAGTATCTAAAAATTTAGCTAAGTACAGATCTGAAAATAATTTTATTTCGGACTATCAAAATAATTACGTAGGACGCTCAAACTAGTTATCAAAACTTTTTGTAGCATTGCTTATCATACTTGAGTTTCTCACATATTTTTTGGTTCAACATAATTATACTTTCAGATTTATATTTACCTATATACTTTTAGGTATTTCAGCAAAATCGTCTTTTCCTTAAATGCAGATGAAAATACTTTTCTCGCGGGTTTATGACATGATGTCTCATAAGCGATGAATTTTGCGTTGAAGAAGACAAAGAAGCAAAGAGAACCGACTATCATTTCTCACGCGGCTGAGTCCTTTCTCCTCGGAAGACGCGACGGGCGTAACTCATCTACGCGTCGAATTCGATTGCGAATTTATTCGCAATCATCGCGCCTTTCGACCACCGGCCTCTCGTCGAACGAACGCTTGATCCTCACAGGTGTTAACGTAGCGGGAGACGTCGCAGTAACGAGGATCGAATGGATTACACGTGCGCGTAATGACGCCGCTGTCGCGGACGGTTGGATTCTCTCGGCGGTAGCGCGACCGGTAGCCGCACGCTAGAATTGAACCCTATCAGCCGAGGGAACCCCGCGGACGAGCCGCGAACGAAATGGCCTGCGACGCGGGGTTAATAGAGATCGCGTCAGTCTACCTCTCCCTGGCCGTCTACACATATAATATTCCATGGAGTTAACTGATAGGTCGACGCTGTGTTGCTACAGGATTCCTTCACGGTTTACAAGATATTCTCTCTATGAACGAGTCATTATACTGGATGAGACTAATTATACACGATATTGCCAAGTGCATCATAATGTATTTCGACTTTTTACGTTTCTAGAAAGTGCAGCAGAATTACGAAGTTAACCGTCATGTTAATTTTGTTTCGCGAGGCATCAGTTTCCAAATTTAAAAGTTTAAAAAATTTAAGAATTAAGACTTAAGGAGAAAAATTGTATCGTGAGAATTATTAGTATTTATTGGACAAGCTAAAATTGTGTTCTGTACTCCAATTCTTATCTGTCAAAGATATCAGTGAATTGCGTTGAGCTAATCCAATCGACGGTCGATGATTTACTTGGATAGGATGAATCACATAGACAATAACGATGTTTCCGACAATATTGTTGACTACTCACCTGCAAACGTCCGTATTAAACGGTTTAGCGCGAAGTAAGGATAATACAAGTACGATAGGTCGTTGCAATTTGACGGAATTCGAACTATATTGCGCTTTCTTCCTCATCTTTCCCCCGGATCGTTAAGCAGTGAATTATCCATTAATCTAATCGAATCGATCGCGTAACGAGCTTTAATGCGAAATCGAATTTACGGACGATTGGTAACGGTAACGAAATTATCCTGTCCACACCGATGATTGCTAATTGGCTTCCAATTATGCGTTCTCTTCGAGCGTATTTTATGAATCATTCTTAACAATTATCAAGAATTTTTTTTCAATTATACTTATAATTTTTATTAAGCACAGATAAATATATCTATTTAATGATATATCTTGAAGGAATACCATAACAAGAGATTTTTGTAAATAAATAAAACAATTTGTAACAGAAACAAGCACGAATGTCTACCATCCGTCTGACTTTGTTATAAGCTTGATAAGTTTTGATAAGTTTAATAAATATATCGTTTTCAGTTGACTTTAGAACTACTATAAAATGCAATTTTGAATTTAATACAAACTTTACAAGTCTAATAAAAACTTTTAATAATTCTAAACGCTATCTGTTTCTACTTATTCTTACACGAGCTGATTCTCCCTTCTGTTTCTTTTATTTTTCTTTGATTCCGTTCGAGTCCGCTCGTTCCCAACTAGCTTATTATCATTATTTTGTGATAAAGATACGAAATTATCCAGACGTTCCACTACACTTATCCTCTCAAAGAAGAAAAGGTGAAGAAGAAGGAGAAAGATAGGGAATATATATCTAAGTGCTGGGTATGATACTGATGCCGATACCTAATAGATCGGGATCCAATCGAATATCATGGCTAACGAGCTGTCACGCCTGCCTGAACACGCTCTCTCGAAATCATCATCTTCCTCGTGAACGAGATCCTTCACCTTTACGCCCTTTCTTATTTCGTTTGATACACCACGTTATTTGTTAAGTACATACAGTTGTTTATAAAATACAATTATACTTCTACAAGTTCTACATACTTTTTCGTGCAAATATTGAATAACTTAACCGTCACTTTATTATAATTACATCAATTTTCAGTCAGTTTTTTAATATCATTCTTTATATCAATTTTTAATAGCAACATTTGTAAATATATGATACATAGATATAGCTAGATTTTTACTTTGTTCTTTAACAAAATAAAAATCTAGCTTTTTTGAGAATTGTTGCTTTTAAATTAATTATTAGAAATACAATACGTCCGAAACTTATTAATATTAATTAATAAATTTCGAATTAACTGAATAATCAATATATAAATTACAAAAGAATCGAAGAAATGAACAAGCTGAAAAGATGCGCTTTAGTGTGAAATGAATACCGGCGCATCCGGCTGCTGCAAGAAAATTGTGACAGTCCACGGTCTTAAATGTGATGCAAAAACATCTTTGTCGACTTTGCTGCTAAAGATCCTTGGCGGAGGTGGGACGATCAGGTTAGTTAACGACGTGGGAACAGACCTGAGAACCGCCTTCCATCAACCTACCGAGCAATCCGCGAAACCTTTTCGTCCTTCCACCGCTTCGTTCTAGCAAGGTGACATGATTGCGCTTATTGGTGCGAGATTCCACCAACGGTTTTACTCGAGTTTACTCTCTCGTCCGCTCTTCGGCTTGATTGGGTCTGGTGCTCTTGCGTACAGTGAAGATGTCGTTCCTTGGAAAGAATCATGAAGACCAAGTACATCAAGGAACAGAAAAATCAAAATCTCTGTTCGTATTGAACGTTAATCAGAATAATGAACCAATAAATAATAATTAAAGTGCTACACAAAATCTTTAATAATTAAACATTTTTCCCTCCGAGCATTGATCGAAGAGTTTTATATCAAAAAATGGATGAAGACAATAGAATAAATTTGGATTTGCAATAGCGCGATAGATACTGTGCAAGAGTCATTGAAGAGATAAACATAATGATTGAAATTGCGATATATTAGCAAGAGATTTGCAGCGCGTGAAATCGACGCGAAAAAATTACTTTCAAAATAATGATCACAGTTTATGTAAACCCGCTTAGCGAAGAATGATTTCGCAGAAAACCGAAGATCAACGTTAATTCTACAATAGTGGTGCGCTTCTTGTCGGCGGCCGTGGTTGATACTGTAAAAGCAGGTAAGATAGCTGCGCAACGTCGCAGTACAACGGCAATACCGTTTATATACAACAGACGGTGTAGGTCCCGTGCCGGCCGCGGTCGGGTCACCGTATACGGCGGAATATTACCGTCATTAATCAACGACAGACCGACGCTGAGGTGACGACAGTCTGACAGTTCTCTCCCGCGGCGCACGCCTCTGCGCCCGCGCTTCGCAGAGAATTCCACGTGTTCTCGCGGAAAGAGGCGGATTCTTTGACCAAAGAAAAAAGATAGACGAAAAAGAGTAGCAATTGCACCGTAGGAAGAGATACCGGCATTGTACAGCTACGCGATGCCGCGAGACGAACAAAACGCGGAGGTGAAACTGCACTCGTCCTCGGCGCGAGAGATTGGTCTCTCTGGTGAAAAACGAGATTTACAAATTGTCGCACTTTTACACAGTGATTTCATTTGACAGGTCACTGCGTGAAAAACGTCGCGATTATGGTCGCAATGATTTTCAACGAATGCGGAAAAATTCTTAGCTATAGGTGATAAATTCAATAATTGCTGTTTAATTTCTAACGTAGCTACGTAGCATAAATTGCTCGGTAAACCCTGCTCTCTAAATTCTTTGGAATGGAATCTAACTCTAAAGAGTGAAAATTGAATCAGTCTTGTAAAAAAGTGGCTCAATTTTCAATCTTTAAGAATGAGATTTCTCTCTTTAGAATAAAATTCACTTAAAAAATTTTAGAGAGCAACTAATTGTAAGCAATATTACAATATCATCAATATTATAACTTCCCACTCGAACATAGAAATGTAATATAACATATATTATATTGTTACATTATGGACTAAGAAATTATAACATTGTGATGTAATGCTATCATTAGTTGGTGATTACTGAAGACATTGTTCGCAAGTATTTCATCTTTATATGTATATCAAACGCTATGTCTACAAATAAAAATTACAAATCTTAAAATTATGTTTAATAGATTAATCAAACAAAATTTTAAGCTGGAAACTAGAAAAAGTTTACAGTTATCAATGTTTTAATTATTTTAATATATTTCTAACACAATATTATTCCAACGCATTTATATTCTTGGCTGTCCTTGAATAAAATCATAAGTTACAGCCATGAATCTTCGAAACGACCAACATGCCTTTTATCTCACAACGACCGTGAGACACGGAGGATTCACGGTGGGCACCTTCGAAAAACAGTTCACCGACGCGGAAGATCGGAGACAATGCCCGTCGCAATAACTTGCCATAGCTTGCGAGATGTGTTTTTAATTCCGCATAAGTCTGCTCAGCCTGGTCGATGGCAGGGGTTGGTTTTCCCCGGGGAGAAGACGTTATTAGCAGGGGCATTAATCAGAGCACGCCTAGCCAGTCTAGTCCAGCGATAAGAGAGAAAGAGAGAGACAGGAAGAGGCCGATGAAAGGAGAGCGAGTTGAGATATGAAACGAAGGAAAACTTAGCGAAGAGCCACCTTCTCCTCCCTATCCAGTCTTTACCTTGGACTGGCTTTCTCTTCTTCCGCTATTTCTTCTGCCCTCTCCTCTCTCTTCCTCTTTCTTTCTTCATCGTCTTCTCTTCACCATCGGAAGATCCAGAGGAGAAGGGCAGCGCCTCGGCGTGGCTCACAGATGAACCGTTTTAATGAAAAGATGGCGTCTTGGCGAGGGTAGGAGGGAAAAGGAAGGGCGGCCCGGGGAGGAAGCGAGAGGAAGGGCCGGCGGCGGAGGAAGAGGGTTGCTTTAGTTCGCTCATCAGAAACCACTGCATGAGTCGAGGCTCAAATGAAATTGCCGCTATAAAAATGATGCCCGTGTATATGCCCCGGGTATTAGGTAGCCGGAAAGGCCGCGGGTATAAAGCCTCCTCAGGATTCATTCGACGCGGTATACGATACACGATACGTCTTTTCCGCATAACATTTTTTTAAAGTCTTTTCTTAATTAATTCAGTCTACTTAATGCAATTTAGATATCGATTAATAAAGCGCGCAATGATAATTCAATTAACTTTATGGAAGTTTTATCTATAGGAATAATGCATTAATAATTTCTTAATAGGCGATATTGTTTTCACAATGTCTGTAAGATTCAGCAAACGAGTCTTCTACAGTATAAAATAAGGAAATACGCGCATCAAAGGCGTGCAAAAAAAAAACGTAAAAATTTGCATTTTCTAAATAGATGACTTTTCACAATGTTGACGATATATATCAGTTATTACTCGTGATCCGATTTTGCTTTATGTACAGGATCGCGTTGATTTCCGGAGGATCGCGGATCCCGACGCGTGATATCAGTCGGAGGAAGATTTCTGGTGGTGGCGACGCCACCTGCGGCAACCACGGCGGCGGTGGCACCCATACACCGACACCCCCCGGGAGAAGAAAGAGCGCGCCTTCATTTTTCTTTTACATTCGCGAGCGCGGAAAGAAAAATCACCGGTTCTCATTACGCTCGACACGTAGGCAGCTTTATGAGTCTCTCCCCTGGTCCCTCGACCTTCGCCATATCTTCTCCGACGTTCTCCACGACCCCTCCCCCTGCTCTCTCCTTCGTCTTCTACCCGTTCCCGACTCCCTTCCTTCGCTACCCTCCACCCCTCGACGAGCGGCGCGAGAAGAAGATATTATTTATTTCGTAAATTAACTCCGGCCAAGGTGAACGTGACTGGAAAATCTTTCGTAGTTCTACACCGAGTTTCGCCGCTTTTATTAATCGGCACCATTCGCCGGGCTAAGAACGGCTTACTCCCGTTTGCACCCTAGAAATATCCCTCGTCTTGACGTTACATAATTAAAAGTATGACGAATAATCTTGTATCTGACAATGTACTTAATGACAAAACAGATAATAGTCGATTTTAAATAAATTCTAAGATGCAATTTGTCCTTTTATGCAAGATAATTTATTGTACAGAGTAAGGTGGTACAATTTCGAGAACATAGTACGATTCTGAAGTCTGAACAAAGTAAGATTTGAATTCAATTTCGAGGTTCAAGTTTGGTAACTTTGATCTCGTTGTACAGAGGGTACCAAAGGGTACCATCAATTAACAGAAAGAAACCAAACTTAAACCTCGACAAGTGGATTCAAATATTAAAATATATCGTTCAGAATTGTAGGTACCATGATCGAAATTGTACCACCTTAAGCTAATGTTGATTCAATTATCGTTATATCTTCTGATAAAATAATAAAAACAAAAATTTTCTCACTTCTCTTTTATTGTTCAGAAAATAGAAACAGGAAAATACAGAAAGTAATAAAGCTTAATCTTTTCCCCGTGATTTTCCTATAATTATTCCTTTATTTCTCGCCTATCTATTCAACCCTCGTTGTGATTCGACGTGCATATTGCGTGCGTGACATGCGAGCCAAAGATCAGTCCGCCATTCCTCATTTATATTTCGCTGATTGCCGTTATTCCTTCCGATTCATTAACTTCGACCGCCTACGTGAGCTTATCGCCCCCAAAGAGCAAAACGGTAACAGAGAAAAATCGAGGTAAGAAGCGAATAACCGCCGCGAAGAGATGGTATACGTAACTTAATTATCGATATAGGCGAAGAAGAATAAAGGAATAAATGACGAGGAGAAGATATAGCCGCGATTCGTAACGTCGCGAAGAGCCGCGTCAGTGTGAGAATATTAGTCGCGCGCATTGCGCTGCAATTAAAAACGATAACAATCGGCGAAACGAGCATCGCGCAGCAATAGTTTACCGCGTCTCACGTTAATCACAGGCACATTAGTTACAAGTATTCACTCGGGCGCACCGTGTCTTGTAGAACTATTAATCCTTATCGCACGTGATCGTGAATTGTATCAGATATTCCGAACGTACGCACAGCACGTTATTACTTTAACTTATCAGCTGAAATGATACGCGTCGTTCAACCCATAAATCTCTTGTTTGCTCGAGTAACAGATACGTGATTACACATGAATTTTTATTCTCCCCGCGGTAATGTGAGAAATACGATTTAAAATTACATTTGTAAAACGCAGTAGATTAAGCTAAAATGAGAAATCGAAAAAACGATACGACTTCCATTTCATTAGCTTAATTAATACAACTCTTTCGTATAAAATCTAATATTAAAATTATGTATTATATTAAATTATGTAAAGCCCACTTTAGATGTATAATTCGTGACAGAATTCAAGACAGAATTCTATTTATAACTTTATTCGATTTATTAATTTTAATATTTTTTCGCTGCGTTTCGAGAGAAACGCGGCAAAAAATTAATGTTACAAAATTGATGCTATTTTATAAAAAAAAATTATAACAGTAGAGCGTAAGGAAAAGGATATCGCTGAACGTCTTGTACCATTGTGATAAAAATCACGGCTAGTAGTTTATGATCAGCCTTTAAATTGTCGATATCTAACCGTTCGTTCGTGAGAGGAACCGACGAGAGAGGCTCGAGGGACGCAAGGCGACTAGCGACGTTTTATATATGCGATGCTTATCTACGGGACAGAATGTAGCGCGTTCGCTGTCATCGGCCATATCGTTCGCCTTTTGTTTCACTTATTTTTTTATCGTGATCTAAGCGCACGTGAACAGATACACGCGCGGTTGGAACCTTCCAGCCGTTTATCATTTCATTTTTTCCTACTTAATTTAGAACGCGAATTGCTTGACATAGCGAAGGGAAATAATTGGAATGAATTTACATAAAAGTACAATTTTTCTTACAAAAGTCACGGGTAATTATTCGGCTGGGAAGAGAATTGCGCGAATTGATATGATTCTACAGAATGAATTAACATACCGCCACCGAGCGGAAGGGAGGGGGAAGAGGGGGAACAACCGTGTAGGGGCAATATAACCGCTCATTGGGATCAGCGCTGTTATTACTGTCTGAGCCGTGAAAAATGGTTTCCCCAAACAAATTTCTGGGAGGAAAGGCCGGTCCGATTAGGTTTAGCTCGTACGTTGTCTCGTCATAATTATCGTGTTATCTTAAATGCGGTGTCCGGCAATTATGACGAGCCAGCCGGCAGCGGTCGCCCCTGGAAGTGGGCCGACGATACCCCCGCATCCTAGAGATCCTACATATCCTCGTAGATATTCGGGAAATTGTTGGGCCGCGAAACAGCCTGCGGAGCTATCCTGTACAAATCATTTCTCGACCTCGGCCTATACTTATAGACACGAGTCGCTACGCTCTTGCGACGTATACAAATCATTCTCTCGGCCTGTACTTTTTAAGACAGCCGTCAAGGGAACGATAAAAGTCGGCGGCCCCTCGGCGGCAGAAGGAGCGCCCCGAGGTAGTCCAGTGGCTTCAAAGACGCGTGGGGGAGAACTGGTTATTAAGCCAAGACGTGCATTGGCAACTACGACAAGCGGGGCAATGCGATTCTTAGAACACGGCATCAAGACTATGTATTCTTATATGCCGCGACCTGCCATCAAATTCATTGTCACGGATTAGCGCAGTGAGATTAATTTCGAGGAAAATTCAATTTTACCCTCCATAAACATATTGTCGCTACAAGGAAGGAGCTCAACGAGAGAATAGAAAAATGCAAGGCAAATATAAAAAATTACATTTTTAAAATATGTTAATCAGGGTTTAATCCGGGAATAGTCATCTGGGATTTTACATCCTAAAGGTAAAAAAATTTGTTGTGTAAAGTTTAACATATTTTTTCTTTTTCAACAACAATTCTTTACGAAATTTCTTAAATGTGCAATTCCATCGAAAACCCGTAAAAGAATGCGTTATATTAATTAAAATCTTAATTTTTTTAGAAATACTATCATAATCATGCCTTTTTTTATTCCGTTTATATTTGTTTGATTTCTATCTCTTTACTTTTTTTTCGGAAAATTATGAATAAATTCATAATGTCTTCAAATATTTATAAATCGTAAAAAAGAACAATATTTTACAATATGTTATTAATAATAATGTTTTTAATTAGGATGTAAAAACACCCCCCAAGTGATAGTTTACATTTAAAAAAACTACTTCCGTGTTAATCTTAGTAAACATCAAAAGGCCTGAAAAGTTAAAATACCATTGTTTGAAATTAAATTTAAAAAAGACTTGAAAGTATTTTCCAATGATATAATAAGTGCTGACTCGTCAATCTCAACCAGTTTAAAATATGTCTATTTAAAAATAGACAAGATGCGAAATTGCATGGCGCAACATATTTGCAGATTCGCAACTGCAAATGCCACGTATAATACCGAGGAGAAATGAACGTAGTCCAAGTACACATCTAATTCGCCGAATAACGGAACGGCCAATTTCCGCTGACGATCGTCGATATGTTCGTCGTTGCTGCCCTTTGATGAGCTATTCTTGTCTATCCATGCCCTCGCCTGCCTTTCCTCCTTACCCTAACGAAAGAACTCTCCTCTGTTGTACCTCATTAATCGAGTAGGTAGGATCGTAAGCATTTATTATTTACATCATTGTTCTCAAAATGAGCAAATATAAATATTCCATTATTAATTATAATATACGCCGATAGAACAAATATTAAATTCAGGCTAATTCAATAATCTTTGTGTAACTTCTGTTATATAGAGAATTAATAAGAAAATTATTGCCATCATAAATCTCTTTTTCCATTTTTGTCATATAAAACATGTTCTAAAAAAGTAATCTTAAATAATACAGTAAATTAAAGCCTTTTCAAAGTACTCCTCTTTAACGATAGATACTTGTAACAAGATATAATACTTTGGCAGTAAAAAGTATAAAATTGATGGATACTATGTTTCCTAGTCACGTCACTGCGGGATGCTATTACCCGCGGCACAGACGGAAGTTTAATAATGCTGGCTGGAATTTTACAACTAGCAAATACGTGAAGTAAGAACATGCAACCGCAGCAAGCAGCGGTGGAACATTGAATTGCAAATATGATAATTTAATAACGTTAACGGCTCCGCGCCGACCCTCGTGGGGGTAAAAGGGAAACGGCGATGGTAATGCTTATTATTTCTTCAACTCTGAAAACGTGCGCCTCTTCTGACTCACGAGATTTATAGTTCGGGATCATGATCGACGGGATCAAGATAGCCTCGATTTATTTATCGCTTGAGAGTTGCGAGTCGCTTCTGCATTATTATCCGTGCCAGTATGTTTAGATCGAATTGTAATTCGTTGCAATGTGATATTTCAAGTTCCAATGATAGATTACTCTGCTCTTCTTCTTAATGAGACTGTGAGACGCATAAGTAATTTCAAATGCTACAACCTACATTTCTAAAGTGTATAAAGAAATGTTAACTTGAATTTCAAATAGCCTGCGTCAGAGATTTCTACTTTTCCGCCTATCTCGCTTAAATATCAACATATTGCTAACGAAAAGGATGATTTTGCTGAAGTGTCTAAAAATTTAGCTACATTGAGAAACTGCAATGGTTGAAAATGGATGAACCAAAAAATTCTGATTATGTCATAAACAAAATTACATAAATATATAAATATAAATAAGGACTCTCAATCTTAAACAATAAAATAAAAATTCAGACAAGGCTAATGAGAGTCAAATGCTGATGTAAGAGCGAAGAATTAGAAGATGCAGATAATACTCAGGTGTTCATTATCTTCATTTATTTCGTCGATTATATATATATCAACTAAAAAATTATAATATTATATATATATTTATATAATTATAATTGTTGGCCCACAAAAATAATTATAAAACTTTTTGCATTATTGTTCATTATGCTCGAGATTTCTACATAATTATTTTAATAGTCCAACAAAATTATTTTCAGATCTGACTAAATTTTTAGACTTAGTTATTATACTTTAGCAATCGTTCTTTCCGTGCATTCGACGCGCGGAATTTTTTTCAACAAATAAAAATGCACAAATCGCCTCAACAATCGTTATATATATATATATATATAGGTATCATCACGATAGCAACGCGCTGCGCTGAGCTTGCGAATTCAGCGAATTATATATTCGTACGTCGAGAACCAATAATTCGATCCGAGAGAGCATTTCACCGAGGAGAGGCAACTGGCAACGGTAACGATCCCGAGTGATGCGAGGTGAACCCCGGCTGCCGTGGTGATTCAGGACGATCCTGCTTATTAAGTGGAGGCGAGTCCAGGGACGTAGAGGCCCCGGTGTATTATGTTCTCGGCGAGAGTGGCGGTGGATGAGCAGATGGAGATAGGTAGGTATATATACCCGGTCCGCGCGCGCGGCTCACCCGGACGCTCCACAAACCGCTATTATTTATATTAAGTTTAATGCAACTACGTGACTGAATCCTCTTCGCCAGGCCGCCCCGCGTGGCCCCCCCGTATCATTAGTATACGCCTATTATTGCATTACTCCGCGGTCGGGCCGACGCGCGGCCGAGTATTACAACGAGATGTGAGCACAACCGGGTGGACGATGACCGCGCACCGCTACGAAAAACCGGACTCTCTCGTGTAGCATTACGGATCGGGAGGAGCAATCGCGCGATCCTATCGATGGGATTCGCCGCGTTCCTATCCGTGGATACCCATTCTCCGTTATGCTAATGACGATATAGGATGACGCGTCGAACAAATCGAACATTCATTCTCACCTTACACCCATTTTCTTCTCCTTTCTTTTTTATGGGATATAACGTTACTTTTAGCCAAGGATTTTGTTCCTCTCATTTTGAAGATCAAAATCCATCACCCTGATCACTTTTAAAATTCTACATAGTATGCTAAATGATACTGTGGATGATATTCATAGTCGGTTCTTATATTTAAGACCGTCCTAAGTATAATCTTAAGATGTCGCAAGCCAATCACCAGCTAGTATTCATATAGTCAGCCTTATTTAAGACGGTTTCAAGTACAGTCTTGATATGTTACAAGCCAATCATAGAGCCGTCTTAAAACATTATTTAAGACGGTTTTAAAATAAGACCGGACTATGAATATCGGCCAGAATATATTAGCACTTTGAAGTATATCAAGATATCGCTACTTATAGTCATAGTTGATTCTTATTTTAAGACCGTCTTAAATAAAACACTACTTAAGATGATCTTGAAGTAAGAACCAACTATAAATGATAATAAATACAAATGCAGGTATAGCTATACAAATTTCATTCAACAAGTTTTACATTCACAAGGTGCGAATTGCACGTTGCATTCAAATTAAAGATGTGAATTTCCGTCTATTCCTCTTGTTCTCAGCTTCGCGAATTAACTTCGTCTAAGCAGGTAAGGTAATAATGAAGAAAATTTGTATGCCTACAGTGAATCTCAAATTGCCTATTATCTTCTTGTTAACATGGCGTGAGTATCACCGGTTTTATTAAATGCAGATTGCACAATCTGTCCGATTACGAATTCGTTGTACTTTTGTTCGAGTACTTGAAATTTCTTTAATCGTGTGAACTTTGTAAAACATTCCGCGAGAATATGAGTAGCATTTATACGATAGAAATTATACAGCGTGTTATAAAATTGCGCGAGGCGTTGATGTTTACGAAGATCGACAAAGATAAAAATTATTTTTATTTAATAATGTAACTATTCTATTATTATTTAATGAGAAACATATTTTAGTATAAAAATACAAAAAATATATCGTAAAATTAATTTTAGTTTATCTATATTATCAACTTATTTACATGAACATGCATGTAACTTATATTTATTGTGTTATCATGCTAGCGTGGGTCAAATTACAGGTGATATGTTGTCTCAACATGAAGCGCGCGATTTTATTCAGCTTTCGTGGATCCATAATAGCTAGGATGCTCAGATTCACGGTATCAAGTTTCACTGGACAAGATCGCAATAAGATCGGTTCATCGTCGCAACCAAGATCATCTCGCGTGCTTTACTTCGCAAACAATAGCTCGTTCCGCGTACGATTGAGCGAGTTCCAGAACTTCTGTTGGAAACCGAATCTTAGATTCTCACAAAGTTGTAAACCCTATCAATTTTCTTTATATTATAATTATTATGAAAAATCTCATTCGGAGCAGAAAAAATATGCGATGCACTTGAAACACTTAATTAAATATTCGTGCTCAAAATGTATAGATCAAAATTAAAAAGCTAACACAATAAATAAAATATAAATTGTAAAAGAAAACGATATATAAAATTTTTATTTTACTGTCTGCCACGCGGGAATATATTACTTGATGTAAAATTAAAAATTCTGCAATCATAAGCGAGAATTAATCTTTTGAAATGATGAAAAATTGATGAAATAATTATTTTATTTAAATACATCACGATCGTGAATCAAGATTATACTTTCGTGATACTCGGTCGTTTGCTAGTGGTCGAATTCCACCTGAATCTCGTTAACACCCGAGGCATTGTATTCCGCGTCGTTCTGGACGATGTTTACGTGACTGGAACGGTTTTCATTGTGCAGTTACACCTCGCGCGAGACTTAAAAAACATCCCTGACCTCGTCCAGGTGTTCCTGGAACCACCAGCAGCTTTTACGAGCCACGTAAGTCACGGCGTGATCGTTTTCCTGGGGGATCAACGTGCGACTTCGCGTCATTCATGGAATATTTCTGTCGTATCCCCGATAAAATACTCTCCGTTTTAAGGTGCAGTTATACGTCCAGAAATCCTTTATGCATGAAAACTCAAGGAATACAAGAAATCAAGAATACAGGAATAACTTCAATATAATTTTACGTAATGCAAAATACAATTTTAAAATATTAAAATGCAGTATTTCGCGAGATTAAAATAAAAGTATATTCCATAATATTTCAATTCGAATAATTCTGTATATAAATACGCTGTAATATATTTATAAAAACGATTTGTGTAACAATGTCTAAGTCTTACACAATTTTTATATAATCATCATATCGTAAGACCACCCATGTAACACCGATTGAAGGTCATTTTAAGAATCTCTTTCGTCTCGGTGAGCGAAGTCTGGCAGGGATTCGTGAGAAGACGCGGTTCTTTCGGCCGGTGGGTAATTTAGCGTGCGTATACTGACGAATTTATGAATGGCGGAAAATATTTGAATGTTGCCAGGAGGGACGGTTCGCGTCTAGCCGCTTGCCCAGCCGCAGATATTTAGGCTGAGAGATTTAGAACTAGTCTAGGCCGACTCGAGTCTCGCCGGGATGTAAATCATCCGAAGATCTCTAGCGCCACCCCTATAATCACTCGGTCTTGGTTATGCCGCTTCCTCGACTGGCGATCTCTCAACAAATTTGCGTCGACTTGCTCGTCGAAAGTTTTCGGTATCGCTTTCGTACGCTGGACCTCCTTCAAGATTGCTTCGATATTTATGACTCGCGCGTGATCAAATATTCTTTAAATTACTTCAACAAATATTAATTTTGCTCTATTTGCAAAAAATTATACGTAATTTAAGCTTCTTTTAATAGGAAGCGCTTCTTTTTCAATTTATTACCAGTTTACTCTCTTTTACTCTCTTTTCGCAATAAATCTTGCGTAAATAATTTTGTATCATAATACTTGTGTATTTTGCCTTTATATCTTCGTCTCAATATAGATTACTGTTAATTATGCATCCTTTCGAGCGACTGATCATAAACGATTTCGCGTAATAATTCGGCCAAACGTACCGTTTTAAAAGGCGCAGGGTGCGAAGGCTGTCGGTAAAATGGGCGAAGGAAGGGCTTCGAACTGGGTTAGCCAAATTACAGCTTCCATGTCAGGTGGGGTGATTGATGCCACTGCCCCCAGAAACCGCCGTGGCGTTTTCCAGGAAATTAAGTAGGGCCGAAAGATCAGAGGCTGCCGGGCGCGGACTAGAGGACTAAACGAAGCGTTTGTGAGATCTTAAAAGATTCGAGGCTGGGTGCATTTTAGCGCGTCCTTAACGTAAAGTGATTACTGCTAACTTAAGTATGCGCAAATAGGGCGCTAATAATGCCATAACGCACCTTTCCATAAAACACGAAATAAATCTTAAGATTTTACATGGCAACCAACAGACTGCATAAAATAAAGACCGTATACCTGGATCAGTACTTGTTACAACTTCTTGTTTCGTTAATCATATATTAATTTTTGATGTTTAATTTATCTCTCGTACATTAGATAAATATAAAAACTATATGTCTTTCCGATAAAATATTAAACAGTTTTCACAGAAGTAATAAATTTCATTTGTCCTTCAATCATTCGTGCCCGATACTTGCAACCATATTTCCTATCTAAGATGTTATCAGCAGCAATATAAAAGTACAGATAACGGTTTACTCGAGTTGCGGGATACCGACAATGTAAATCGTGCGTCATGAATAATATTCAGGTCGCTCGTGATGAACGATGTGCCCGGTTGAGAATCCCCTCCCCTTTTCTGCTCGAGATTCATGAGCGCTTCTGAAAGTTCTGAAAGTGCAACGTGCCTTGGCCCGATGCACCGTCGCCGCGGTCCCGCCGAGAATCGTGATGCAATAAAATAGCGCCACCCACCGGGCCGTCGCTATCTGCCGAGGATCTCCGTAATGCCTCACTTCGGGCCCCATGGCTTGCACGGTGTCCTGAAAAGACGCAGGTCTCGGCCTATGGAGGGCAAGGGTGCATAATGAACTCGTTAATTAACTATCAGGAAGCTGGATCGAATCTGATAAGAATCCCTGCCACACGACGCGCCTTTCTGCGTCCCTGCTGGAACACCAGCAGCATGTTCCGGTATTTTACTGATTCTCCAGTCTTCAAATGCTACACCTGATATTTTTCCAATAGTTTATAGCTAATAAGAAGTTTACAACTGAGATAATTTGATTTCTGCACGAAATAACGACTTTGCTGAAATATCTAAAAATATATTATAGCTAGATAGAAATTTGAAAATAATTTTATTGTATCATAAAAATAATTATATAAAACATTTAAAATAATGAGCAATGCTGCAAAAAGTTTCGACATTTTAGCAACCAGCTTCAGTATTCTATATAATTATTTTGAGATACCATTACAAAATTATTTTGTATCTAGCTAAATTATTAGATACTTTAGCAAAACCGTTTTTTTTTCTGTGCGAAGAAGACATTAAAATATATCGATTGTTACAAGAAAAATTAATTAGATTCCTTTTAAATTTTGTAATAATGTTACATATTTAATTTCAATATCTTGGAAAAGAAAAGAAAGCGAATTTAAATTTATTCGTGATCTTATCAGAACGTTGCTGCAAAATAATAATACACGCGATATTATTACTTCCTATATTTTTCATTTTATTTATTTCTATTTTTAATACTTTCATTTAATTCTTTACTATTATGATTCAATTCTTGATTAATTTTTAATAAACCTGCGATAGCTGTTATATATTATCTAGTAATATTATATTATCTAGGAAAGCATTTATCACGTTATTTTACGTTAATAATAATATATTATTATTATTAATGATACCACATAATATTATTTCATATAACGTTATTTTGCATAAATAATAATATACTATTATTACTTATTATACTATTTATCGTTTATCTCTGATATACCTATATTACAACATTGTTACATTTGCACCCACGGCATTTAATGCGGCAACTCTCTGTTGCGTTTGCTGCATCAATACTTAGTAACACTTGACGAGTTATGCGCATTTTTAAATTGCGGTTCTACCTATGCCGACTGTAATTATCCCCACGATAACATATTCGTACCGCGTTGAACGTTCCATCCTAAGCACCGTATCATCCGGTTGAAGATGTAGGTAGCGTGGAAGGGAAATTGGAAAATCGATTCGCGCGTAGTCTCTATCTATTTTACACTGCACAGTTCTAATATATGCATTCGCGTATTAATATTACATTTGCTATTCATTAAATATTATACGCAACGGAAAGTCAGCGTATCGCGGAAATGTAAAAGATCCATGTATTCATAACTTTTAATGAGCGGCTACATCCTGGCACCGAAATCGTTTAAAACAAAACCGTAAACGAACGATGACGTGAGCGCCAAGAAAAACGTAATAAATGCCGTCC
Source organism: Mycetomoellerius zeteki (assembly GCF_001594055.1). Lineage (NCBI taxonomy): Eukaryota > Metazoa > Arthropoda > Insecta > Hymenoptera > Formicidae > Mycetomoellerius > Mycetomoellerius zeteki. The sequence continues at coordinate 612,441 of NW_017256643.1, read as the reverse complement.
TGCTTAATCATCGCATTGCTCATGCAAACGATGATCGTCCATTACGACGCAGCCGACTTTCGTGACAAGATCTACGTGTAAGATATGTGATGACAATGAACCGATTGAGTGATTGCAAATGTTATTCAGAAACAATTTAATTTTCGATCTCGTGATTAAAGTAATCGACAATTTCTCACGTTACGAATCATCATAAAAGTACCATTCCGAAAACTCAGGAAGCATCGAGTTTATCGTTCGAGAACTCGATCAAACTCGCGCATCATCGGCCACTATTTCGAAAGTGTTTGATCTTCATTACCCACGAATTAATGGAACGACTTTGGTGTCCAAGGTCGAATGCTCAAAATCGGAGGAAGTCGGTCGATAAATCAAGCGGGGCGCATTTAAAAGCGCATCAAAGCGTTCACTCCCCCTTTCCCTCCTCCCCTCCCCTCGCACAGCTGATTGATATGCATTTAATAATAGAGATTCGGCGCCGCGAAAGGCGCTCTCATCTAGGAAGTTTATGGGTATTATGAGAATATATTAGCCTTGCTCTTTCTATCTCTCTCTTTCTCAACAGTTTAATGTGTGTGTGTCTACATTCGATCTTATTTCAATCTCTTCAGATCGGCACGACAAAGAAAAACGATCATGTAATTGACATTAGAGCAAAGAAGGGTGTTAAAAAAGGGTCGATTTTTGTCCAAAAAGATGTAAGGAAAAAAATAGTGTTTTTTGTAGATTTTGACTTCCGATACGATAAAATGATTAAAGTTTGAAGATGGCGTTTTTATCTAAATTTTAATATTGTTCAGTTTTCAAAGTGATCCTCAAACAAGCTTTTTTCCCCGCTACAAACTTTTAATAATTTTATCGTATCCAGAAAATGAAAATTTATAAAAAAACAAATTTTTTTTACTTTCACCTTTTTAGGCAAATAATCGACCCTTTTGAATTCATGTTTTAAATTCAATAGGATAAAAAAAAATATGGCGACGTACCACGTCGCAATGAAAGTTATTCTTATCTGAGTCATTTGTTTAAATTACGAGAATTTGCTAAATACATCTATCATTCGTGTCACGTAAGATTATATTTTAAAAATGCATAATATATGAAAGTTGTAAGCATTCATTGATATAACAGACGAATTATTGCGAAAATTTAATTGTCATTAGTTAAATTGTTAATCTCCTAATAACAAAGCATTTATATCTATTTTAAAAGATGATTTAAAAAAAATTTTTTAAAGAACATTACCTAAAATGAAATGCGACTATATAAATACAATTTTTATCGTAAACTATTTTGTATTTACAAGATGACTTGTCTTTCGCGATGAATTATTATTACGGATAGAGTTGAAGACAGATTCTTGGAAAGAATAGCAATGTTTCTGATTATGTGACGGCAAATGGAAATAGAGATTGAAACGAATGCAACCTCGAAGTTCCTCCGCAAATCTACAGCGAATCAACTGAAGAAGCAGCTAGCTGTATCGAAACGTGTTACGAGAAATTCCACCACCAACGAAGATATAATTCAAATTAAAATAAAATATAAACTCACCGATACGATGCGCAGCAGCGGAGTTGCATTATATTACGTCGATCTGTAAAATATAAATACATATAAATTATAGTAGTGTGTAAAATAATTTATACTAAAAAAATTATTACGTTTTCCATCCCGAACTATTACGTTCTACATTATCTGTGCTATATCTCTCTTTTTCATGTAAATACTTAATAAAAAAATTATACAATTTTCAAAAAAATATTTTTCTTAACTATAAGCTTTTATTTAATTAAAGATGAGCAAAAACTTAATTTCTGACTCTCAAAATAATTTAAATAATTGTGCATTTCAACCATTCCAAAATTATTTATATATGTTCATAAATATTAAACATTATAAATATTTTATTAAATATTTCATCGTAAAATATAACGTAAAATAAAACTCATAAAGTATCTATTAAGCTAATTTATTAAGATAATGTTTCATGTAAATTATATTACGTATTAATGTAAAATTGAAACGGACACCACACTGAACCTGTCGCTGAGATGAACGACTTAGTCTTCTATTAAGTCTACTAGTCATAAATAAATAATAAATTACTTACACCTTGGTTATTCCGCCGTTGCCCGATGCCTCCCTAGGCCTCTTCCTCCTCTCAGATTAAGTTATATTTCTTGAGCACACACACAACACACACACACAAACACAGAACACTCGCGATAACATATGATTAATTACCGTATTATCATACACGTACTAAATAATCAAAATCGAATACGACAATCGCACGGCACTCCCGATGTTAGTCGTACGCGATGCGCATTTCCGAATTACGATGGAAGTCGATCAAATCACACGCACAAGTCGCGATTTACTCGACACTCGTATCAATTCGAAACTTAGAACGCATTCCACTTGGCATTCGCAACGCTCGCGAGCATCGTTTCATCCTTGTCGTCATCGAATGTTAAACAATGAAACGATACACGAGAGCGTTGCGAACGTTCTTCTTCTTCTTGTGAATTGATGGCTCCCGCCCGCGATATCCAATGTAGCGACGCGTAAATCAAATTTGAGTATCTACGTAGCAAAAAGTGACGCAATACCGTGAAAATGGCGTTGCCCGAACGGACACCGAGCGCCTGCGTTTACAACGTCGTCACGTCGAAATAACGCGCGTCAGGACGAACGCACGAGACGAGCCAATTCGCGGACACGCATCAGGAGGAAACAATTGCACAATTAAAGTTGGCTGCACTTTCAAAAATACTTAATTGTTAGCCCCCGATCCGAAACGCGTCCGCCGCGATCGAGTGGTTCTTCAAAACTCTCGTTGCGAACGTTAAGTGGAAGACACCTCAACGGACGAATTTTGAACGCTGCGATTCCCAATCCGCGCCAACTTCACTTCGCTACGCCAAGCTCGACCGATTAATTATATAGGTCACGTCCAGAAATTAGGTTTATCGACCGCTCGCACGATCAGTTTCGATCAAATATATTTCGCTACTCGTAGATTCTTGCAAACAACTAATATACGTTGATATAATTTGTCTCGCAATTGGAAAATATATCAAAATACGGCGATGATTATAATTCTATTACGTCTTTTTATACTCGAACACGAACGTTACTCGACTCGTAGCTTAGATCCGCCCGAACGCGTGGCGTATCAATTGTTGCCAACCACAGAGTCTTACATTTTTTAAGTATTATTTCAATAGCGTTCAGCAAAGAAAGCAGCTTTACAATTGTCGTAAGATTCTTTAATACGATTGGTTTAAATCAAATTGATTTAAATAAGGAATTAAGAGCGCAATTATGCATATTAAAGAATTTTACAACAGTATTGCAAAGCTGTTTTTTTTTTCTGTTAAATACAGCCAACCATAAGATATAAACGAGGATCAATTGGATAGTTCATTGAAACACGACGAATCGTTCGAAAAAAACAATCCATATTCATAAGTACACGCATAATATCTTCTAAATGCAACAATCCAGCGAAATATTCGCGTATTATTAATGAATTGTTAAATCAAACTTTATAGAAGTAATTATGACTTGTACTTTCACGATAAAATAACTAATTGCAAGTAACTTTTGTAATCTTATTCCCTATCGCGAGTACGTAAATGGATAAATCGCGCAAAATCTCTGTTTCGACAAATAATCATAGCGAGATTTAATCAAGGTAGATAAACGCTAATTGCAGTAATCATACAGGATAATCGCGTTCGGCGTTTCGTACTACCTGTTACGATCGCGGCTCGAAGGTAAATGCGACACACACGGAGCGGTTCGCGCCGCCGTCCAACTGCTCGAGTCTCGTCGTGCGAATGACGTAGCGAGCCGGCGAGGTGACCTTTTGTAAACACAGCACTCTGTACGCCGCGCCATAGTGTATCAAAAACAAAAAAACGTCGCGCATTCAAAGAAATACGTTGTGTTAAAACGTGTAACGTTTCTTTTAGGAGCGTTTTGCATTTCGATGTATAGATACGTATTTCGCGCGATATCGTGACTGCGTTTGTAATAAAATGTACTGCTTGATGAATATTCTGTTTCTTACCTTTCTAGTTGTTATGAATAAATTATTATATCGCATATCAAATGTAATTGAAATCGAATACGATGTTTGAATATTCGATCGCTTTTCTAATTAATATAAAATGAATAAATTGTTATATCGTGTATTAAATCTAATTATATTTATTTAATCTACAAAAAGTACTTTTGCTTTAATCGAACGTAATCGTGTAAATTAACATATATTTATTCAGTATTAAAGAAAGTGTCTTTTAAAATGTGAATGCACAACAAGTAGGAAATAAAAATCTTAAATAGTCAAACTGGATCTTTAGTGCTTAAATAATTCGGTATAAATTTATATACATTCGGTTCTACAAATTATGCGTTAAATTTAATTTTCAGCTTTGAAATGTAATCCAAACAGAACTAAAGCAGTAATACCACATGTTAAATTAAAAAGCAATTAATGTATTATATTCATTGGTATATCACATCCTTCCTTTTATTTATTTTTACTTAATATGTCTATTTAATCGATGTGATTCTTTGATGCCTTTACGAAGATCACTTTTTATGAAATACCAACGAAAGAAATTAATGCTTAAATCATATTGAAATTACTTTTATATGTAGAAAACTTATTTTTTACAAACATTAGTAAAACGAGTGAAAGAGGAAAGGAAGGGAAAAAAAGATAGAAAGAGAAAGAGTGTCCCACGTCTCAATTAATTATAGTCTCTAGAAGCTGGCTCTATCCTGTTGATACAGCTCAGTTTGTGATATATTTTTATTCGTGAATATTTCTGACACCGGTATCGCCTCTTGCTGTCCCAAACGTCTTCCTCGTCCTTCTTTTTTCATCCTTTTCATATTTCTACTTTATGTTCAGAAATACGCAAATTATGCGAAATACATAAATACAATCGTTTGTATTGTTTGATAAATAAAATAAGGGATTGCATTATAAAATCGTGCTACCTTATAATTTCGCAGAATTTTGTTTAACTCACACATATTCATAAAACAATTTTATATATTAAAAAAATAATACAGTATATACTTTCGTTACTGTAAAGTGTAAAATTCTTGTTACTTGAGGTGATTAGTATTTTATGCGTACGATATTTCGCAGGATGATTCAAGGAAGACCTTGGACAAAGAAAAAGTAGGCCCGGCGAACCTTGTAGCCTAATTGCCGCCACGTCATTTGCATAGTTATGCAAATTGTAGGTAAGACAGTAAAGCGCGTGCGTTTCCTCACAACCTTTCGCCTATTTACTTTGCGAGGCGGAACACCATAGGAAGTATTGCCAGACAATGAAATTGGCAGTGAAAGTTTACGACATTATCGCGACGCACATGGTGCGACTAAATAAAAAAGATCACACGTTTGTGCCATTTGTCTTACGTAGTTAAACGGTGTAATAAAAAGCTATCTCGACGTTTAATCTATAATTGCACGATTAGAAATGGTTTACGCAACAATTATTCATATGTCCATAAATTTTATTATTCGTTAGAGAGTGGGATTCTATTTTTAAAATCTTTTTCTTGGTATAAGTTTCATTATTTCATTCATTTGAAATAATAATGAGCTATATACGAGCTAAACTGAATGTTTATTGTTAAAATTTTTATGATGTAATAAACAATGAAACAGATGTTTCGATCTCTATCAGATCATTTTTAATATTAGGCAAAAACAAATAATTTTGAATACTGTATAACACGAATATTGAACGATGGTTTAAAATATAAAAATTATTTTCATTACTAAAATGATCATAAATCCTTCTGAAGTGTTACAAGATCTCGGACGCAAGCCGTAATAAGTAGAAGGTCACAAAAATATAACAGTCATATGTAAATTAAATAAACGCAGATTATGTGTTCATTCTCTGTCAATATATATTAGATCGAATCGAATTATGTTCATCCTCTCTTCAAATTGTATAATCAATTATAATTGAAGAGTCGACACAATTCTGACATTAATATTTACAAAAATTTTCAAATGACAGTTTTATTGTGGTTATTAAATAATTCATCATTATTTCATTGTATTCTTTCAAAAATAATTCATTCAGCATCACTATAGCATCACTTTTCCGTCCCGTAAAGGAATTAATGTAATTTTCTTTCAATTAAATATGGTGTACGAAAATAATAATAATATCGAAACATACCAAAATATTTCCTTAGCTACGAGTATATTACGAAATGACAAAGAACATTGCTATCGACTCGTTAAATCGGGAATGAGGCGCGTTTATTTCAGTCATCGTCGAAACCGAACGTTGTGCATGCAAATCCGTTTAAATGTCGTCGCGGTGCCTGAATGGAAATGAACTCTCTCGCTGCGTGCCGGGCGCGAATATATTATTATGCATTCAAGACGTAATTCGTTGAAAGTCGTAGTGATCATCACCTGCTGGGCGCGATCGATTGCCAAACGATCGTTCATGCATTCGTGCACGACCGGTGCAATCGACCTCTCGCTAAGGTAATCGATGTATTTTTGGCGTTAAGGAAGTGCCGGAAATAGCAACTTTATAATCGAACTGAATATTTAATATATATTTAATATATTCATAAAATAAAATGCATTCTATGATGGTATTTTACTTCAGGAAATAGTTAGGATTGCAAAAAATAAAGCATTAACCGTAACAAGATTGTAAGTAACGGATATGTTACGTGTTAACGACATCGAAAAGCAGCCAGCCATTATCTTATTATTTTCTGTGCAAGAGAATTCCACCAATTATCATGCTACATGCGAATTTAACTCAACACATATATATTTAATTGCGATAACTGTTGTACATTCCACTAAATAAGCCATATTGCTAATGACGTGTGCATGACGAGTTAAAATTGCATACATTAGATATAAATCAAATAAAATATATCTGGAATAAAAGGAGAACGAGAATAGAATCGGTGAGATCTTCCCAAGCAGGGAAAGCCCCGGAAAAAAGGGAAGAAAACGAGAGTGCTCCGCGCGACCGGAGTTTCTTCCCTCGTTCCGCGACGGAATCTATTCATAGACGTGAGCCGGAATAAATAAATAAATTGGTTTTTATTTACGTGCGCTATTGACGTGCGAAACCCCTCGCGCATCTTTATATTATGTGCATGTACGTGCATTTTTATGTGCGCGATCGTAACTCCGACTGAACTTCATGAATTTCTTTATCGTAGAGAATTCTTCCGTGATTTTTACATAATTATTGCAAGTAGAAATATTTGCAAATTATTAGTGCCATATATTATATTTACACTCGTTGTCTTATTTTGATTTTGTTTTCTTTTCTTACTATTTTTATTTAAAAGCTAAAAACGTTAAAAAAAAATTACAAATATAAAACGATAATATTTTAAATTGTTCTTGCAATTTTGGAATTTTCTACTTCTTTTCTTTCTCTTTTTCTTGGAATTGGCGTGAATTATAAAAGCTGCAATTTCGCTCGGACCGGTTCATATTAATTATAGTTCATATTAATTATAGCTTTAAAAAGAATGATACGAGTGTTTTGCGAGCAATTTTATGCAAGTATTTCTCTTCAAGTATGCATTCTCTGGCACATAACCATTTCATCTAACAATAAATAATTGCATTAGTTGTTCCAAGTACTTACATTGAGTTTCCGCATGGAAGGATTGCCAGTTGATTTTCATGTAGATAATGACGGTGTGAAAAAAATAAATAATTGCTATAATTGTTATAATTAACATAATTGTATATATCTATATGGTTTACTTCCGATTTCGTAGTTTGTTCGTTGATTACGTTCCGTAAATCAACATCTCGATCTCATGAATTTAATGTTCGGTTAAATGATACGAGCTTTTTCTTCGTATAATGCTCATATTTAACGCTTCGAGGAAGTCGAACATTAATTTATATTTTCCTACATTAATACGTCTTGATTTTGCAAATTAAGATACTACAATGACTTATAATTAGAATGATAGACGTGCGTGCATTAGTATATAATTTCTTTGTAAACGTCACAATTATCTTAGTTTTTCTCAGGAACTACTTCTTCGTTATTATTTAATAATCCTTGTTTATTGATGAATTAAATACCTAAGTTATTAAATAAGCAATACCGTTTATATACTTATTAGACTCTTTTAGGAAGAACTCAACGAAATTTTGAATTAAATAATAACTGCAATCAAAATTTAAAAAATTATCAGTTAAAATTTTAATAAAGAATTATAAATTAAAAATTAATTGGATGAAAGAGTTGAGACTTATTTCTCAATCTTTAAATCTTTACTTTTTGGCAAACTATTTTTTTCAATACTTTTCCCACATTGTTTATAACTTTTTTATTAATGAAAATACATTTGCTTGATACCGTTATGTTCTTTAATGTCCGGTATTTCAACTGAAAAATCATTTTTTACGATATATTAATTTTTATAAAAGTTGTAAGCAATCGAATTGAGTTGGGTGTGACGTACGCCAATGTGTTGTCTCCCCTTAATGATTAATCTGTCTAATAGCTAATTTGACTGGACGCATTATGCGTACTGGTACATATTAAAGTCATTGTATACTGATCTAATTTTAATATAAAACTGATACGCAAATATCTTGAATTGAATGATGAAACGCCCAAATACACGTTTTATGAAACAGCACATCGAGGATTTAACATTTAATACATATTTGTATCAAATATGCATTTGTGTATGACGGCTTTAATGTGCATTAGTGGCCTCCAATCGAATTCGCTATGAGATTAATAAATATACAAGAGAATTAATTTTCGATGTGAGATATGGGCAATTGAGAGCTAATAATACAGAAATAGTACGTATTGTTACACAGAAATAGATAAATTTAACTGCGTTTGCTCTCAATCAATCATATCTCACATCGAAAATTAATTCTATTGAATCTGCGAGCCTTTGTCAAATTAAAATTTTGATGTTTTCTAAATATACAAGAGTTTCAATCGAATTAACACGATTACGACACGATTAGCCTAATGCGCAATGTATTGCGTCGTACGCCAACTTCGTTCCTGCTTAGGATAAATACCACTACCGATTGCTACGGTCCGATATATCCGTGCTTGGAATGCCACGTGAACGCATTAGGAAACGGCTTTCAGCTTTTATTTGCATCGCAGGCATACTGGGTGGCATTTGTATATCGGCACCGTGGCTTATTACGCATATTGATCGTCCGAGAGACATTTACCGGGATGTGCAGGGCACGTACTACACGCACCCCGACCGCATCTAGAGCAATCAAAACATTAACGCGTCAAGATGCGTTCGATGTGAACATAAAATGGAATTCCGTTGTTTCTGAAAACTTTCATGCGAATGCGAAATGTAACAGGCCATTAATATCTAACGGCAGGCCTTTGCATAATGCGTAAAACATGAGAAAATCAATCAGGGTTTTTTTATTTCATGGAAAGAAACACGAGAGAAAAAGTTTTACGAACGCTAATGTCATAACGACAAATTTCACTTGCAAATATAGGGATCGCAAATTATTTGCAGATGTAACAAATAATTACACTTTTTTGCACTCACTACAAAAATTATTTGCAACAAATGCAAAATATTCGTCAAATACACAGATTTGTTTGCTATAAGCAGCAATTTGACAATTAAATTTTGCAATCCCTTTGTGTTTATAGCAAAATAATTTTTTTCTGTGAGGGAAATGAAGAACTTTGATTAATTCATTTTTTATGCATTATGCAGGACTCTATCCTCCCATTTTAACTTGCGGAATGAAAATAATGGATTTTTAAAAGCGAAGGAATAACATTTGACGAAGAACGCTACGAAGATTTGAGCTTGATTTTCAACAATTCGTGCGAACCTGCGAACTTAGCGAGTATCCCGATGTTGCTTCTCCTAATAAGAATAATTCCTAGCCTCCCAAGTAATTTCTTCACTTCATGTCTGCACGGATACGTATGTATGTACGTGCGTTATAATTGAGAAAATTCGAAAGGAGGGAAGTGGTTTCCAAGAAAACATTCTTGCTATCGGTAGGATCATGAGCAATGTTAATAAGCTGCGCGGTATGGTGAGTACACAAAGAGTTACTCGCTCGGAATTGCGTGTTACCATTTCGTCCCTCGTCCGGCGTACATTTATTTAAATAATTAAGCGCGAATTTTACATCCTTCGTAGTATAAACGGTAATGAGGTTCAGGTAGGAATCGTGACTTCTTATCGTTGAAAGTACAGACTCTGCCATTTCCAAGTAAATTTTTAATGAGCAAATATATGTACAACAAATCAGTTGATTATCTGTTCTTGTAATTTTTAATTATTTGTGCTTTAAAAAATTACTTAAAATCGTTCTTCGAGCGTTTCTTTAAATTAAAGTCAGAATCATCATTTTACACAGAACCATTCTGGAGAAAAGTGTCCTGTATTTATGACTGTAATTGCATGGTGAAATAATTATGATTAAGAGCTCCAATTTAATTTTATAAATTATAGTAATTTTCAAGGTTAACTATATATATATATATTTTAGTATGAAAAATATATAATTAAATATATATAAATAGTATAATTATACTATTATTACATTATAGCATAGAAAATAATTATAAAAGTGGAGCTTTTAACCATAATTATTTTAACGTGCAATTATAGTCATAGATACAAAACTTTTTTTTTTCAGTACATTATTTAAAACAGATCAAAATAACAAATTAAAAAGAGGAGACAGTTAGACTTTCTCTAAACGTCATAATATAACATCACATCGAAATACTCTGTATGCGCGTCATATTGCCTTGCTCCTGTAGTGAGGTCAGTTCTTTTGATTAAGCGGTATAAGGCGAAAGAAGGAGGGGACGAATGCGTTTGCATGCGAGCGAGCATTCTGAGAAATTCTCGCTTCGTTCGCGTATATACGCGTATGCGAGTACGTACGTACGTACGGATGTCGTGAATCTATGCATATATATCGCCCGGCGAAATCAGTTGGCAGCTTCCTACGAGAGACAGGTAAGCACTCGCATATAATACGGAGTGTATTCACCTGGCCGCGTCGTTACCTGACACATACGTCGTGGGTAATCGCTGGGAAATTACAAGTTTATTGCTCCTCCTTTTTGCGCTACAAACGGTCACCTACTTTTTTCGCGCCTTGATTTCGCCCTTGATACCAGCTATTATCATCGCCACCTCGCGTTTTCACATCACAAAGTTGACAAAATTAAAAGAACTCAATGTTACAATTTTAACGCTAGAATCACCAATGTTTCTTAGATGCTCATTAAAAGCGTAAGGCAAGTAAATTATTTTAAAAAGAAAGAAAGTGAGAAAAAAATTAAACAATATGAAGAGTATAATTACAACACTTTGAAAAATTAAAAAATTTCGGAATTCTATTATTTATATATTATAAACATAATGTTAATCTAAATAATAAAAACGGTCAATAATAACAGCTTGATACTTTTAGTGTCAAGATAGAAAAGGAGGAAACGAGATATAAAGTAGAACGAAGAGAAACCGAGTTTAAAATATCTTTTTAAACACGTTGTCTTGATTAATAAGTAGAATGAATAATTACGATATTTTTTAAATAGTAAATGAAAAGAACGGTTTAAAAATTTAGCTAGATACAGATTTGAAAACCATTTTCTGGAGATTGTTAAAATAATTATATACTACTCTTAAAATCTGAAAGTTTCTGAAGACTGTAAAAGTGATCTTACACGATCAATAATACTGTCAGTAATAACAAATACTAACAATATTACTGACCGTGTGTGGCTGATATTGATGGATTGACGTAGAATACTGACGGTGATCTGGATTTTAATTTTCAAGCATGAATATCGCTTTATTAGAATCCATGTCACACACACACAGTATATCACAGTGTAATAGATAATGTACGTAAAACAAAAGTGAAACATATTGTTAATAATACTGATCGTATAAGGTTGTAAAAATACTATAAATATTGATGCTATTATCAGTATTACTGATTCAATATTACTGATCAGTATTATTGACCGTGTAGGGTCACCTTTAAAATAATTAGGACTCAAGCTGATTGCTAGCATATCAAAACTTTTTGCAACATTGCTCGTGTTTGATCGTTTTACATAGCGTTCTATCATAATTATTTTGATAAAAAAAAATTATTTTTGGATCTATTTTTAGTTACATTTTTAGATATCTCAGCAAAATCGTTTCCGTGTATCATCTACATAAAAAATGATTGATTCTGTCAGTGTACGCTGTTTGTATAAAAGATTGTTGTCATGAAGTAAATTGAACTATATACGTCATGTCGCATTGTGAAATACCTTACAAAATTGAAAAATACGTTTCCAGTTGTCGCACACGAGCGTTTCAAACGACGCGCAACTTGGAGCGCCTTACGGAATCAGAGAGTGTAAGCAGACTGCTGCTGACAGAATAGGGTAATTTGGGGTTGGTACGTTCGCCGAATGTGGAACGAGGGCCGTCATCGTGTCTTCCTCGAATGTCGAGTTAAATCGCGTCTCTTTGCCTTTGCACCAGAGTTCCGCACGCCCAATTTCATCATCGGTAAAGAACCAGTACAATGTCACGCGTTCGCATTTCTACGTTAAAGTAAATGCGTTCACGGTATATTTGTGTTCATATACCACATCCGCCACATAAAATTACATTGTTTAAAATTAAATTTATTGTATGACATTACATAACGTTTTATATATTAATTACAGATTATTGTTAATCGTGTGAAGAAACTTTTACGCCTATTGTCAAATTATTGTATATATATTAAACTGAACCCTAATGGGTTTCAACGAAACGTTTATAGATTATTAATGTAGTATTGAATAAATTAATGTACACACTATTATTCAGTGTTGGCTCTTATAGGTATTCTTAATTATATGATTATTTAAAATATATTTTATCATATTCTAAAAAATATCGGTGCGAAGTTAATACAACATGTCTAATTAATAATTAATAACAATTCAAATTAATGATAAATCTAAAAATAATAATATCCGATTCAAGGCTAATAAGAGTCAAAGCGAGTGTTAATGGTATTAAAAATGTTAATGTAATTAATACTAAATCTAATTAATAATTAATAATAATTCTCACTGTGTTGGTTAATATTAATGGTATGGATTTCAAACTTCTGATGTCTATATCAACATTATTATTGAAGTTAATTAAGTGAGAATTTTACACACACACACACACACACACACACACACACACACACTCTCTCTCTCTCTCTCTCTCTTTCTCACACACACAGCGCTGTATTTCAGAGTACATATATTTGGAGGTAAATTTTTCTCGAAATTTGTGTATAAATTTATTCGCTTAGACAGCACTGTGCGTCGGCACGTATGCAGACGCATCATATAAATGCGTATCGGGCTACGCGCTTAATGGCAATCGGCGTGAGTACCGCGATGAATATACGGCCGCGGCCCACACAAGCCGCGAGAGCCGGACACTTGCCGCAATTTTATCGTCGGGAAAGAAGCCACCGTACATAAACGATTGGCCGCTGTGCACTCGCTTGCCGACTTCGTACGCACCTGGCTGCGAACGTTCGGCTGTATGTAAGTACGATAGTCACCGTTTCTTCACGAAGAACCGGAGGAACGGAAGAGGGTGACTAATGCCCTGCCGTGAAGCAAACGGAGATCAGATTCATTTGCAATTTCCAATTGAATTTCACCGGGGAAGTAAGCGGCTCTCTCGGAAATGTTGATCGATGCGCGAACATGTTTTATGTATCCTTTGCGTTGTTGCAACAGTGATCACTCATCGAGCGATGCAAATCTAAAAATATATATCTTTATTTTTTTCTCTATTGGTGAACATTTTTGTTATATAAGTAAATCTAAAAATATAGTACGCATATGGAAACAGATAGATTAGGAGAAAGTATCGAAAATGTAATTCTCTCACGTATTACAATATGTATTGTTCTATCCTGATTGTAGCTTCAACATAATAACAAAGTTCTGATTAAAATTACGGAATTATAATAATAAGACAATCGAGAACTGCGATAAAAATCGTTTTCGTTTTCAAAATTTATTCTGCTTACGCTAAATAAACGTTACAATAATAATCATAATTTAATATTATATGAATGAAGTTTTAAATAAAATATTAAAAACATTTCTAATGTAAATTACTAAATCACAATAAGATTTTTTAAATAATACGTACACAATGAGTGCAAATATATTCATATAAGGGAAATTTTTGTTTAAAAAAGTCTTGATTATAAAAAATAAATATTAATTTTATACAATGAATATGTTCTATTCAAATTTAAATAAGAGAGAAAGCTTCGTATTCGTTCCTGGTCTTACTTAAAAACTGTATGAATATTTTTTGTGCATCTAAATTATAATTTTTCATTTTCAATAATTTTTAGTATAATATATTTTAATCACTACACAGCTTTTTAGATGAAATAATTTTTGAAAAGACATTTTTTCTCTATGAATACTTTTTTGCATTCATTGTAAGTATATCTTATATTCATCTGCTAAATAATAGGTATTCACAATCAGTGCGTGTGTTAACTTTTCTCATATAAAGCAAGTACCAGTATTATTCAAATAATTACTTGTACATCGTAAAATTTAATAATCATCAATTATAATAACTATCAGTTGCGACGAAACTCGACATATATATGTAAATTATTTCAAAAAATAAAAAAGTAGATACTATTTTAACAATATTCGTGTACTGACGTGATATAAATGAAAATGGATTAAAATGGATTGAAATTTTTTCTATCCGAATGCGTATTTTAAATAGCGAATACCTTTTTCTGGATTTAATTGGATTCAATTGGATGCAATTGGATTGAAAAATTTCCTATTCAAAATTTTGAATTAAACAGTATTCACAATGCACAGAAAAAGCTGATATCATTTTTAGATTGAAAAGCATAGAGAATATGCTCCATGCAATTCTTATAAATGAATTAAAATGCATTCAGGATCGAAAAGCATTCATTTTAACATTCGTGAATCCATATTTCTGAAAATCTAAATCCATTTCAAATCTATTTCAATCCATTTTCGTTTACTGGGTGACATTCGCGTCGAAATAATCCTACGAAAAATTCAGCCAAAGAACGCGGTTCGTAGGTCGCAAAATTAGGAACTAACCTAACGTATTTTAATCATAGTATGCTTGTAGGACGCAGAAAGTTAGTGGGAACTTCAACTTTTTGTGTCCTGCGTTCTGCGTCCTACAAGCATCCTATGATTAAAATACGTTAGGATAATTCCTAGTTTTGCGACCTGCGAACCGCGTTCTGCGTCTTACGTAGATTGGGCTTTGTATAACGTATTTCTTTGAGTGCGCGACATTTTTTGTTTTTCATACAACTACGGCGCGGCGTACAGAGCGCTGTGTTTACGAAAGTCGCCTCGTCGGCTCGCTACGTCGTAGGTTTGTTTTGAGCGTTGCAAGCTCCAACATGCTCCTATCATAGCTCCTACTTACTCTATCAAGCGCGTTGAAGTGAATAAGAGCTATAGTAGGAACATACTGGCTACGTTTACACCGTGCGTTTAGGCCGCAGCCTATACGATAGATGTCCTTGTTTAGGTTAAACAAAGACACCTATCGTATAGGTCGCGGACTAAACGCACGGTGTAAACGTAGCCATTGGAACATGTTGGAGCATGTGACGCGACAAACCTCACGACTCGCGCCCCCCGCGATCACGCGAGATTCGACCGCGGGAGGCGCGGAACGCGATAATCGGCGTAATGCGTGCGGGGTGCGGGATGGATCGTGGATCAACTTTTCGATCGAGCAGCGTTCGTGGCAGGTATGGAAAGGATTGAGTCAGTTATAATTAGCACCGTATCGTGGAATTTTTAATCGCGTAACGTAAATTCAGATTTTACCGTGTACGTCGGTTATTTGCAAGATTGCCGTGGCGAGATATATGTGATCGAAATTGATTGTATAAATGGCGGTAAACCTAACCTAACCCTATCATATTTCCAGAAGCATAGCCAAAGATACGATGAAAATCTCATTGCTTTGAAGCGTATGGTTGATCAGTCAGAAAAAAGAATTGTGCTAATTGATTAATCAAAGAACGTTTCAAGGCATTTATAATTTATAGCGTCACGTTGATCGTTATCCTAATCGATCGAGCCTTTCGTAATGAGTGAAGGTGGTGCGGTATTAGAATTAATTTTGACTATGGTAGAAGAAATCACGATTCGGACGTTGTTCAATGTAAGTTTATGCGTCATGCAAATCGCGGCTTCGTGTGATTTATTTCATCACACTGTTCCATCGTAACACGATAAAATGCGCATGTGACGCCGAGAGATTCGTGTAAAGTGTACGATTATCATATTTTGAGTCGTTTTTCGTTATGCAACCAGGAGCAACCGCGGCTAATGTCCGTACGCATTAGAGATTGAATTAAAGATTAGAATTCGACCAATCCGATAATTTTAATTTTAATCGTTTTATGCCTAATTTCTTCACCTCTAGATTACTTTATCCAAGAGATATCTCTTGAATAAGGTTATCCGTAACTTATCTGGAAGTAAAAAAATTGGGCATTAGTTTCGTTCTGATTGGCTAAATTTTAATCCTCAATGCGTAGTGTGACACAGCATTAAGGCTATTTTTATCTTTTGATCCCTGAAGACGAAGATAGCCTTATGCCCAATTTCTTCACTTCCAAATAAGTTGCAGATAACTTTATCCAGGAGATATTCCATTGTAAATTTGGAAGCTATCTTCTGGATAAAGTTATCTAGAGGTGAAGAATTTGAACATTAGCCGTGATCGCTTCTGGTTAGATAACGAAAAAATGATCCTGAGTACACAATGTAATTAATCACTGTATCACTGTAGGTGCTGCTGCTATGTGTATGTGGGTGACGTGAAGGATTCTAATTTGAAAGGAAAAGGTGGCTTAGGAGGCATCGGGCAACGGCAGATCAGCCAAGTGTAAATAATTTATATTATTTATTTATGACTAGTGAGATTAATCGGTTATTCCAACGACGGTTTCATTGTGCATGTCAATCTTACTCTAATACGTATATAATTTCATAAAACATTGTTGATCAGTACATAACAAGAAACGAAAGAAAGCCTTTGATGGTCAAGCTGAATCTTAAGTGCTTAAATAATTCTATGTGAATTTACTATCTACCTAATTTACTATATACTATCTACCTAATTTATTATATAATATCTACCTAAATATGTAGTTATCTAAATTGTTCTTCGTAATCATTTAAATTGTTGATTGGCTTATTAGGTACTTTACCAAACTTATTCTTTTACCGAAATTATTTTATACTAAAATATTTAATAAAACGTTTATAGAGTGTATAATATTTATAAATATAAATAATTTTGGAATTCTTGAAATGTACAATTATTTACAAAGTCAGAAATTAAATTTTTGCTAATTTAATTAACCAAAAGATTTTAGTTAAGAGAAATATTTTTTTGAAAACTATAATTTTTTTATTAAGTATTTACATGAAAGAGATTGTGTAGCACATAATAGTCAGTTCAGAATAGAAAACGTAATAATTTTTTCAGTATAAATTATTTTACACACTACACTGACAAAAATTTTGTTCATTTTTGATCAATGAATAATCGTTAATCAATGTTCGACTTAATGTAGTTAATTCATTGATATAATAACTGGATTCATTTATACAACTATATATTCATTCTTGCAATGAATTCTAATAATAGTTTTATAATCTAAATCATTATGAGAATTCATTGGACCAACTTTCATTATTTTTTCATAATTCAATGAATATTTTATTGTATTTACGTACAGTTTTGGTTCAGTGTACTATAATTTATAATATGTTTTTATATTTTACAGATCGACGTAATATAATACAACTCCGCTGCTGCGCATCGTATCGGTGAGTTTATATTTTATTTTAATTTGAATTATATCTTCGTTGGTGGTAGAATTTCTTGTAATGCGTTTCGACACACCTGCTTCTTCAGTCGATCCGCCGTAGGTTTGAGGAGAGTTCGAGGTTGTATTCGTTCCGCTTGCTGTTTCCACTCGCTGCGGCATTATCGAAAACATTGCTGTTCTTTCCGAGAATCGCTGAACACTGCTGACAAAGTCAATTCATCTTGCGAATACAGAGTGGGGGCTTGCGATAAAAAATTTAAGTTATTACTCGAGGTTGTGATTTATATGATAGTTTTTCGACAAATTTGAATTAAATGCTTTGTTACTCTCTAAAACTTTTAGAGTGAATCTCATTCTGAAGAGTAAAATCTCACTGTTATGACTGTTTTTGTATAGATTAATTTTAATCTCTTTAATTTACTCTTCATTTTTTATTCCAAAAAATATATGAAGAGTTAGTTGAATCGAGATTAAAATTAAATTGCATTGATAGAAAAGATATTAAAGATTCAAAATTGAGTTACTCTTTTCAAGACTGGCTCAATTTTCACTCTTCAGGCTCAGTTTTTCATTTTCTGATTAACTTGTAGTTAGGTTTAACCTGCTTTATCCAGTGGATAATCTATGATAATGTTATGGGTGAAACATCAGGTTAAACTCAATCATAAGTTAATCAGATAATGGAAAAATTAGATCTTAGAGTGAGATTCCACTCCAAAGAATTTAGAGAGTAATAATAATAGATTGTAAAAAGAGTTAATAATTGGACCTCGCAAATTTGTCAATTATACGACCATTATAAAAGTGCATCGTACATATATAAATAGTGGTTATAAAGACAATCAAAACGCACACGTCTGAAATTTGCCAAAGAAACCGTAGCAAGCTTTCTTTAGACGTTAACGTATTTTATAAACACCAAATTGTGATGTAATGACTTAACAAAACTTAAAAATTTCATTTTACTATAAAATATTTGACTTTCGTACTAGGTACTTGTCATGGATTAATGCGATGCACGTATGTATGCGTATGATTGCCATACATCATACGTATCCTCGCATAGTCACGCAAGCACGGACGGCGGATGCGTTTCGCAGGTCTTCGTAATCCGGACGAATGAGTCGGATGAAAGCAGCCTTCAACGACGAGATCGCGTTGGGTTACCATTTTTATTTCCCATAGACTTCGCCGGACCCCCAAGAACTGCTCCGGGCACGTGCGCGACCGTGACGCAATCGGACAATGACGAGAGAAGACCGGAGAGTTAACGACGCTCCAATCGCGTGAAATGTATGTGTTACGATAAATTCGCTCTCGAGTGTCAATCGAGTGATTATTTTTCTTTGTAGTATCTACCGACATGCAAAGGATGAAATAATGTATAGATGTATAAGTAAAATTATTACGAACAAGAGAAAGAAGAGGAGAGACAAAAAGGTTAATATTTAAAATAAGATATCAAAGTTTTGGAAATTTTAATTCTTTATTTAAACATTTTTAATTAATTATTTTTAAAATTTTTATTTCTCTAAGTGTCGAGTGCATGCTTCAGAAGAATGAATATTTCTATTTGAAGACGAGAAATAAATTCATTAAATAGTAGAATATTGCAAAATGAATCAAATATAAGTAAATTGCCTATATGAGCTTTTAGTACAGTTGTTATGTGTATAAATAGTATATTTACAAAGTAATAAAATATAATTTGCAAACAATTAGAATGTACTCGTCAACATTCAACGAAATTAACTGCAAACATTTCGTTTGAGTCCTTTTCAGGATATTATGTAATTATTTGGAATGGATTCGGTATTATTCAATTATTCTTTAGATTTTAATTGTGTTCTCCAATGAAAATGGAATAATTCCGGAATGAAATAATAATTGGAAACTATATTTCGACTTGTTCCATGACAAGTACCTAGTACGAAAGTCAGATATTGTACAGCAAAATGAAATTTTAAAGTTTCGTTAAGTCATTACATCACAATTCGGTATTTATAAAATACATTAACGTCTAAAGACGGCTTGCTACGGTTTTTTTTTGGCAAATTTCAGAAGTGTGCGTTTTGATTGTTAAATTTATAACCGCTATTTATATACGATGCACTTTTATAATGGCCGTATAATCTACAGGTAGCAAAGATTACTGGCGGTGCGGCACGGTAATGTCACAAAACCGGTGGCTTTACGATTCATTAAAATACCATTTCTTATGCAGCGCACCTAATTACCCGTTGAAAAAATATTGTAGCAACACCCTTTCTTTTTCCTTTTCCGCCTCTTCTCTCTCTGTCTTTCTCTTGCTTATATCGTGCGAAAATGCATCGTCCGGCCAGCTGGTTCATCGTAATGGTTCATATTATGGTAATGCAAGGCGCTTGAATCCCGTGCGGCTAACCGTAAAAGCCGTAAACGAGTCTCATGCCGCCTATGAATAACGCGAAAAGTTCCAGCGATGTGTTTGAAGAACAATACCGACATATCATTATAAATCATGTCGGCGGCTTTTCACGAAAATTTTTCTTATCTTTAGTGTCACCGCCATTACCGCCACCGCCACCGCCATATTAATTCGTCATTGTTATGAGACGAGAGCTTCAGGTGTATGCATAGAATTCCTGAACGTATACGAAGAACCGAAGTGATAACACTTAACCTTCCGCCTGCAATGTAAAATTTTCTCTCTTCGCAATTTGAGTCTTCAAACTTTAGCATAGATTTTTATATCGTTCCGAACTGTAAATCTGAAAAATTCTTGTATGGTTTTGCTGAAATGTCTAAAAATTTAGTTCAATTTAAACAAAATTTACTAAATCTTAATTTCTTTAAATAGTACTAAATAAACGTTTACTTATAGTAAATATTTATTCCATAAAAAAATGATAGTTAAGTTAATAGACTTGTATCAAATAAATATATGTTTACATTCAGTGATTTAATAAATCATTTACTTAGAACTTAAACAATTATTTATTAAAATTTAGTATTCGTTTTCAGTTATATAAATATAGATTTGAAAATAATTTTGAACCATCAAAATAATTATATAGAAATCTCAAGCATGATAAGCAATGCTGCAAAAAAAATGAGCAACTAGTTTGAATGAATTTATATAATTATTTTGATAGCCTCCAGTAAAATTATTTTCAGATCTGTATTATCTAAATTTTTAGATACTTCAGCAAAATTATTCTTCCCGTATGTGAAGCAGTAACGAGTTTTTACCATTATAAAAGTTGAATTGTATTTTACTTATTTTTTACGGATTAAAATATGTCTATCTTTTCTTGTCAGAATTGACAATAAAAAAAAATTGTGCTTTTAAGTCCAACATTGTCGGCGGAGTGTTAAAAAGGGGTGCATTCCAATCTCGTGCCGGGTTCATTTTCACGACGGGAGCATCTATTTTTCGCGGGCGATCTGTAAGATCGCATTATTTCCGAGGTATCTGCAATTAATTCCGGAATGAGAAACGGTGGCGAAGTTGTTTCACACCGGTCCCGATCGGCTTCCAAATACCGATACCCGATCCGCGTTAGCTTCTTTCGTCACGCTCGCGAACAAAAAAGCGTGGCCGCCCCGATGGCAGAGATACTATAAGGCTGGGTGCGCAAACGCGTACGCTCATCCGGCGGATGAATTTTCGAGGTGCTCGCTCGCAATTACAGTCGGTATATCGCGAGTAATAAAGAACGATGGCTAACTCGTTACACGATCGACTACCGAGTATCGCGTTAGTCCCTTTTAGTCACGGTCCGTAGAGAGAAAAGTGCGACGGCGTGCCGCCGGGCTAATAAAATCCCGTCGGTGCATAACTTGCAAATTCGTGGTGTTAACCGAAGATAAACGGCCGTTCATTCTCGCCGTTTTCAAACGCCAAGAAACGCGCTATGCTCGTTTTTACGATCGCAGCAATTCCCCTAGCTTCATGGCTATATGCTGATGATTTTTCAGAAAAAAAAGGATAGGGAAAAACAATATTTTATTCTCTCTCTGAATAATAATTTATTTGCGTGAATATAAACTATTATTGAATATAAGTAAAATGTCTATATGAGCTTTCGCAGTTATTTGTGTGTAAATTATATATATATATCGATAAAATATATATATAATTTGCGTGGATTAGAATGTGCTTACCAACAAAATTAACTGCAAATTCTGGATTTGACTCTGAATTTGAGTTCTTTTCGGTGCGGAAGAACCTGTAATTCGTAGTTGACTATATAATTTGCGAATTATATCTTATCGCCTTATAAATATATTGTTTATGCAATTAACAATCGCGAAGGCTCATAGTATCTAGCTTATGTTTGATTTATTCTTGGATCCAAAAAATTATTTTTACGATATTATATTTTTATTTTTGTAATAAGTATATATCTATTGTATTTTATATCAAACCGCGCAAAAAACGAGTATAAACTATTTTATTAAAACTGTAATTGTTTAAACTATTCTATTTTATTATACGGTTATGCTTACAAGTGCATATCGAGGTGACGCGTGATTAACAAGTAGAGAAAATATGACAAACATGAATCTCGGTTTCGTAAATACGCTTCTGGTCTCTCCATCGCGAGTTATATGGTCCTCGTAACTGTAGCTCATTTTATACCTGCTTGCAAAAATAGAATAAGAAAAAGAAAGAAAGAGAGATAGGAAGAAGGCGAGACAAAGCGGGAATAAGATACAGGGTAAACGGGAAGGGAGAAAGAACTCCGAGGACAAACGGAGAAGACGAGGAGCGAGTGCTCGTCGAACTCGATGCGTGGCAGATTTGGTTCTCCAATCTTCGGACCCGAACACTTTCAGGCTCACCCTCTTCGGCCTCTTCAGACTCGGCCGCCGCCGCGCATCGAACTGTCCGTGCAAATTTCAATTTTAACTGCTAATCTGCCAGCTAATAGCCCCCTGCTCCTCGTCCTCCTCCTTTTCTCCCGCGTTTCTTCTCCATCGGCAACTTCCATTTCAATGCCAATTCTTTCCAATGCTGCAAGTGCTCCTCTGCCGTTTTAAGTTTGAAATTTAGCACTTTGCCCTCACGTCGCTAAATATATGTAAATTTATATTGTATACCCAATGCTTTTATCTTTTTTAAATACTTATTTGATTTGATTATGTTTCATAATTCTGTTTATTGTATTTTATTGCTATAATATTGTATTTTTTTTCTTCTCCTGAAACTACAGGATGTCCACATAGGAGACTGTATGACAGATTCCTCTCTGAATATAATAAATTTCCTTTCTTCCGTCTTTCTCTCATCTCTTGTTCGGTTTTTCATTCTTGCGAAAATCGATTGTACTAGATACCGATTGAAGGGGCTAATCGCTCATCAATTTTAACCGCTGATCCGATCGTTAAATGGCTATTCCGTTAGTTCCACGTTCAAGTCATTTTCGCTCTCATTCTCGCGTTCTGTTCGTTCAGTCATAAATATATTATTTTCATATATTTGGCCTTTACGCGTAGCGACGCACAATTCCCCGAGTAAACCGTAGTAATCATTCACAGAATACAGGGGACCGCAGTTCACTGCTGAGATAATTATATGTCTCGGGAAAGTCGAACAAATGTCGGTTATATAAAGAGAACCAAAACTGTTAAATCGGGATTTTATAACGTACAAATTATTCTAAAAATTCATTAGGTAATTCTTAAGTACGTTAAACACGCTATATTTTTAATATAAAACATTTGGAATTTATTAGAAATATGATATATGTAGAAAGTAGATAATTCTGCGTTGTCTTAACTCTCCTTCACGTGAAAGCCACTGGTTGTGCTGAAACAGTGTCATATTTTAAAGCGAGGAATACACAATGAAACAAATTTTCAAGAAAAAATTATTAGATTAAAAAAGTAAATTTCCTTTCTTTAAAGATTAATAGAAGTATAATGCAGTAATTCAGGGAAAAGTGAAAAACGGTAAATAAAAAGGATATTAGGCTAATAGACACAATGTTCACTTATTACCTCCGATTTTTTAATGACTCTTTTCAAAACAGCATAAACATCTCAATATATCTGCCTGCATAAACATCCCGTCATTTCTCATCTTGTTAATAACGCGAAGATTAATATTACTCTTTATGAAAGACTTCGGCACTCGTGCAATCATCAGTCTCTTAACTTAACCGTGGATCGAGGCTTCCGTTTATTCTCTCTGCCTTTCTCCCTCGCTTTCTAACTCTTCTTTTCTTGTCGTCTCTCTTTCCTTATTCGTAGCTGCAACGATGATTTATTGCAATATTTTGACGTGAAATATATATAGGAAAGATGAATTGACAGGCGACTCTTTATGGCCAAAAGTTTGCCACCCTCCTTGCCAACAACCCCTCTAAACACAGCCGACAGTTACCCCCACCATCACCGTCAGAGTCAGCAAATGCTACGGGCGATTAGCTATTTTTTCAAATTTGGATATTAATCATGCTAGGGGACAAGGATCATAAAGTTATGTCTAAGAAGATAGGAGGCGACTTTCAAAAAACAATTTAAATATTTTTATACAGGAAAGATATAATTAACTGTATCGTAAAATCAAGTAACTTTGGCCCAAATGTTCAGGTAGCATGACACACGTCAAAATTGGGACATAAAACGTCTTAAGAAAGTTTTAAAGATATCTGGGCCAAAGTTATTCCATTTTACGGTATCGTTATTATATTAATTGCATTACAATCAATATAATAATGTAACATTATAAAATTAATGTTATATTGTGTGGAAAATTTAGATTATATAGTGTTATATGATATTTTATCTATTACTGTTTTGATTACGAACATTTCAAAAGTAAGGTATTTATCTTTTATTAAAATTATAATTATAAAAAGTTATAGATTTGCAAAGGTAAAATCTTTGAAAAATTCAAACGCCCCGGAGAGAGCAATTTTCGCATCGATCGACGACCCTTCGCGCTATTCTATCATTACGTGCAGCTTATGCGTCTTACGCGAAGCACGCCTACGCATCTCGTCAGCTAATTATCCAATAAAACAACATTTAGCCTGCGCTGTCAGTACCCACGTTCGCGTGCATACCATTCGGCGTTGAGGGAGGTTCGTTGTACAGAGGTCGCGGAGTCGCAATGCTATTAAGGAATGCATTACACCTGGGCGGTGCATTGTATTCAGATAGTCGAAGAGTTCTGGTATCGTACGCTCCGCTACCTAGATACCACTGGGCAAGCCAGCGGTGCGTACCCTCATTTGACATTCATAGGAGTGCAGGAATGTGATCGTGCCTGTGCATTACAGCCACGATATGCATGCGCATACCGTGGTTCAAATATGCTGCTATTACTGATACGAAAATTTTAACTTATATATAAATAGCTGTACTTGGAACAATTATTATACATATATTTGTGTAGTAAATATGAAGTAGATATGAAACAGGAAGTAGATACGAAAAGGAAGTAAATATGAAACAGGAAAAACTGTAATCTTTTTAATGGTAAGGTCACAAATGTAACCGCATAGCTTTGTCAAAATGTTTTTTTTTTGTTTTACTGCAATTATTTAAAGTCTGTTGATAAACTTATTATACTTTTTGTTTGAACTGGAAATTGTAAGATTCGTTCCAAAATATTATTGAGCACCAATATCCGTTTTGACTGAATATGGCTTTTTTTTGCTTACGTGCGTATTTTTTTTATCCATAAATAAACAGAGGAAGAATTTTTTTTATTATTATTTACTTGTGTATCCATTTTGTACATTAATTAAATAAAAATGAGTAAAACAGAACATGGATCGGCCCTAATTTCATCTTCTTAGATACGTTCTGAAAAAATTTTACCGTTATAGGTTTAATTGATATGAACATATTAGTTAAATAATATAAAATATAACCTATTTAATTTATTAAATCATGTCACTGATCGTTAAAAATGCAATTGTATCATAATTTTTAAACATAGTGATTTTTAAATATAGTATAACGAAACATTTTTCGTGCACGATTCATCATCCTTTGATGTTTTCTTTAATTTTATTATACTACTGTATACAAAAAACTGATTATTACAATGTTTTTCTCTGTGCAATTATTCTCCGATTTTGTAGCCTCTACAAAAAATACCAAAGAGAAAGATTCACATTCTATGAAGCATCCGTCAGCTGATGCGTTTCCGTTGTAAGCTGGAAAACTGGTGGGATGGTCTCGATAAGGCATCGAGTAATTACATTTGTCACGTTCTTACGTTTTAATCAAGCGAAATCGATGAGGAACGAATGGATGAAAAGACAGAGGATCATTGCTGCGTGGCGTTATCGTGATAAGGGAAAAAAAGACGATAAGAAAAACGGAGCGAAATAGGCGTGCAGCCCTACGCAACTTTGATTTCGTGAGATCGGGGGACTCGAATGTGCGCCCAGTGCATTATCTTATTCGACATTTTGGAAATTACAGGCCAAATGTGTCCGGCCAACTGTCAACTCGTAAAGTTGGAAAGAGACAACGGGAAAAGGCGAGCGTGTGAGAGAGATAGGAAAAGAAAGGGAACGCGTGTAGGGGACAAAGGAAAAGCAAAAAATAGTATAGAAATGACCGGCAACCAGCTATGCTTTGTGCTAGATATGTAGATGCGTCGGATAAAGAGCCTATTAGCTTTTTTTTAGGCTTTTGTTAGGAAAATCAATATTTGCATGAAATTACGACCGGCTTAAGAATCCGTGACAAATGGATGGGATGATAGATACGCGCTTTCGTTTGCGCGAAAAATTTCACAATTTTTGTGCGATAAGTAATGCAGGCGAGTATGAAACGATTACAATTTTTGCGACATTTAATTTTCGCTGCTTTAATTTGTTTATTTGAAAATTATTTAACAAATTTTTTATTAAATAATTTTCTTATTTTATAATAATTATTATATATTTTGGAGATTCATATATAAAACTTAAGAAGTTTTTTCTTACGTAATAACATTAATATTTATCGTTTCTATAAATTTGTGCATGAAATTAATCTTACTTACGGTATCCGGTAATTTTATGATCCGGTGCATCCCTAGTGATGAGCTTAAAAAAATCTGATTATTATTTTACTTAGAATGTTAGCGGGAATCGTTCATATCTCGACAAGCGTGCTTTATATCTCCCACTTAATGCTAGCACGACACGCGAGAAAAACAACTATCCATATGCTTGTTTTGTTTCGTACCGGCTCTCGTTTCATGGAACGATATGTGACTAGTAATTCTCTTACTTATGAAATGTAATTATCTGTTGTTTTTTTTTCTTACTTTTACAATTGTTTTTAAAGATTTTTAGTAACTTTTCCTCCTTTCCACTTCTAAATCGATGAGTACGATTGCTGTCTTGTTCCTAAAGTATTGAATCATCGATTTATTGTATAATCTTTAATACTTTTATGCAACGCGCGAGCTAGAAAAAAGAAAAAATCCTGCTTTTAAACTTAAAACGGCATTAAAAGGGTCATGTATTTAAGAGTTAATTAAATTTAACTCTGCCGTGTGTATCACATTTATTGCTATATCTTAAGCCGTGCCATATCCTTTACGATACATTATAATTTATGGATAACTCGTTGCAATAAAGTTCCAACTGCAGAACGACTCATACCAGAAAACGATTATTTCATTTACGCGGCTCTCGTCCATGGCGGGCTCGTAAAAAACGGAATTAAAATAAGAAATCGGTCCCTTTACGGCGCTCGGTGAACATCGATCGCGTTATATTATCATGCTGCGAAAGAAAGAGTGAGAGAGAAAGAGAGACAGGCGATGAGAGCCTCTTGCGCGTTGAACTTCGTTCCTCTGCGAAGATATGCGGCCCGGTTCTCCTTCTCCGACCGTGCTTTTGCCTCGCTAATGTGGAAACTCGAGGACTTTAAGTGGCTCAACTAGACGACGCCTCTTTGATGTTCACCGCACGCTGCGGTGCGTATACTCTCGTGCCACGCAACTGCGTAACACTTCGCGTATGATTCCTTCGCAACTATCTGTATCAGTGATGGACGTTAGAGCACTAGAGACCCCAAACGAAGTGATTTATATGGGTTTTTCTTGTTGTTGGGTAGATTTATATATACAGGTTGCTGAAATTTAATATTTAACTATAATTATAAATGTTTATAAAATGAATAGTTGTAAACAAATAGAACGATTTATCATTGACGGATCCAAGGTAGAGCCAGAGCCATAAAGATCATGGAATCTTCTTTTTTAAAAATATTTATGCAAAATGTTATATATTTTTAATATTTCTGAAATGTTTAATTACAATTTTGATTCTAAAAATATTTTTCAATTTAAGAAACTTTTATAGATATAAAAAAATATACATAGATTCAATTATGTTATTCTTTTTTTTTTTCATTAAATTGTAAGTAAAACGTTTTATTTTAAATAATACTTTTTCAATCTAATGTCAATAATAATTTAAATATTCTATCTTTTCATATTTGACTTAAAAAAAGTTTCGCTTGTGGCGCATCTACCTTGATAAATTTCTGGATCGGCCAATGCGATTTATAGATTATTCAGCGATCGGGGCTCCAGATGATTGTCTAGTTTAATGAATCCGTCACTGGTCGGTATTATCACACAACTCGTATAACACAACGAAGTCTTTCCTCTCTTCTCTTCCTACGAACAAGTCGTACACGCACGCGACCGTATGCCATTCCTCCAACGCCACTTACCATTTTTTCCACGAATCTCGTTACCATGACCGGCAAGAACGCCCGGTGAGGGGTTGCTTCAATAACGCCCCGTCGTTTAATTAACATCACTTTGTAGTCGATCGTGAGACGCGCATCCGTTGTGCACGCTTGTGATGCCTTTAATTGTTGCCATACATCAATACGTCTACTATCAAAGTTGCCATGTGTGTTTTATAAATTTTATGAGTTTTATATAATATCAATAGAGATTTATGATTATTTTTCTATCCGCTGTTATTATTCTTACATTTTCTTTTTTTTTGTCCATTTAAAATTTAATTCTTTTGTCTTTTTTTTTTCAAGTATTGGCTGCATTCAGCAGAAAAAGCAGCTTTGCAACTGTTGCAAAATTCTTTAATATGGTTGGTTTATACCTTTAGATCCACTAAGAGCAAGACTCATCATATTAAAGAATTTTGTAACAATCGCAAAGCTGCTTTTTCTACTAAACACAGCCATTGAATGGATATGTTTACAATTGTCGATGTATACAGAGAACAGAAATATATTTCGCATTTATATTTAAATAAGTTTCGACAATTTATAAAATTCCGGAATTTTTTTTATATGGGTTCAACATTCTCTGTTGCCACCTGATTTTCGATAACGATCGCGAAACGCGCTTTGACGTTGAAATTAATCCTTCCGGCCATTAACGTGCAACTCGTTAACTGTGACAGTGGCTGGCAGCTGGATTGAATTGAGGCGCGTGCTATATTACGCTTGATATCGCTGTGAAACTCAACACCGCCGGCTCAGACCTCGACCCCTTAGGTCGTCGCTGTTGCTACCGCTTTGGGTCTATTACCACCGACGAAATAGTATATCGCCAAATACCGGTATTTCGTTCATCCATCTCTGCTTTATTTCTGTGACGTACTCCAAAATATTTTACGTTTATCTTCTATGTAACTATTAAGGTATACCGTCCATTTTCTACAATGACGTAAATAAAAAATTGCTATTTTTTTTAATTAATTGCAAGAAAAGAGAATGGAAATAAAAAGAGAAAAAAGAAGCAATGTATAAAAAAACGATATTTTTTTATTACAATTTTTGAGCATTACTGGAATTAGATATATTTGAGGTTTCACTGAAATATTTTTCAGCTGATATTTTATCATCTTAAAATGTTTTGATAACAGTGATTCTTCCGTGTGAACAAACATAATTCTTTTGAAATAAATAAATATTAATTGCATGACATTCAAAGTTTGTATACCAGGATCGCTTCGTGACAAACATTTTTGTTCGAATAATGTAGTCACGTATTCATGCAACGATGTTTGATTGTAGATTTTGTTGTTTTTCATTGTAATATAATGTGCGGTATTAGGTATCAGTTAATAATGGCATTACATTCATGTTCTCCGCTATTCAGGACAAAATTGAGAGATTATGTAAGAACGGCGTTCCGCGTGTCTCTCCGATCGCTCTCACGCCTTTACGCGCGCGTCAAGCGTAAAACGTGCATGCACCCACGCAGCCGCGCGGGCTCGCGTACAATTACCTTAATCCGGTGAATATTCCGACAGATAAAAGGGCCGCATGCACAAAAGATGGACCGCGAGGGGATTGAAGAGAAAGAGGGAACGAAACGTTGGACAATTGGCAAATCGCGAGACCGAGCAAGAAGTCACTTTGCGCTCGCGTCCGCGAAACATTATGCCGCAGGAAT
>NW_017256643.1:545953-581987 GCF_001594055.1 Mycetomoellerius zeteki | reverse complement strand
GTGCGCTTAGTCCGTGACCTATACGATAGGTGTCTTTGTTTAATATACAGGATAAACAAGGACGTCTATTGTATAGGCCGCGGACTAAATGCACGGTGTAAACGTAGCCATTAAGCCAGCATCGCTAAAATTTACCTAAATTCTAGAACCGCATAATAAAATTCGACAGATTGCAATATCTTTTTATTTCGATAGAAAGTTTTTTTAAACTATTACGAGTAAAGCACATTGAGAGAAATGTTTCGTATAAATAATCATTATTTTGTTGATATGTGAATTACAAATCTTTCTTGTTTTTTAATGAAAAAATTACGTTGTTCTAATCAAAATTTGGTTATTATAAAAAAAAATTGGTTAGAATAACAATTTTTTAATTAAAAAAAAAGAATATTTTTATATAATTCACGTATCATCAAAATAACGGTTAGTCATACCAAACATTTCTCCCAGCGATACTCTGATGAAATACGATACTCTGTTTAATTACAATTTACTCAGTAAAGAAAGATAAGATATACTCTTACTCAGATTAATTAGTCTCTTGTCTTATGAACTAGTAGAAATTATATTAAATAAAATTTTCTTTTACATCATAATTTTGTTATAAGTTATAACTTTACGGAAAGAATAGTTTTGTTGAAGTATCTGAAAATTTAGCTAGATACATCTGAAAATAATTTTGTTGGATCATCAATTATATAGAACGCTTAAATTTTAATAACAATGTTGCAAAAAGTTTTAATATTCTAGCAACTAGTTCAAGCATTCTGTATAATTATTTTGATGGTTCAAAACGAAATTATTTCTAGATTTATATATTTAAAATTTTAATTTTTTAGATATTTTAGCAAAACCGTTCTTTCCAAATTTGTATTAAATATGTATAGAATTTTTATGGAATTTCTTAAGATAGAATTATTCGATACTGCGTCGATTTACATTACGATTTAATACTATGTTTATTTAAAAAATGTTAATTATAAATTTACAAGTCAACTTACGGTCTATCGCCGTCATGCGCGCTGCGAGAAACGCATATATCCCGAGAGTGAGATAATTTCTGTAATCATAAAATGGTAAGTAGATCATCGCGTGTTGTGCTCGTAGCTAGTGTTGCAGCTCTAAGCGCGGCATCCTCTTATTGTTGCAGTCTTACGTTCGCGCGGCACGGTAAATGAGCGTGTCCGAGCTTTCCGTGCTGCCATCAGCGGCAGTGGCGACTACGTCACTGGCCCCGTCGGTCCACTTTGTGTGATGTATATAATACTGCACGCGCGCGCTATCCCGGAGGTGCAGCCATAACGTCACTCTCCCGAATTCGTCCCGAGGTCGGCCTTGATCCGCTAATTACCACAAAAGAACCCGCTTATTTTGTAATCGCGCTCCCTCGCACATGCGTAATATACCGGGAAAATTACTGCGTTCGTTCCTTCTCCGTAGTCTTCGTATCATCGTCACGCGCGCTCGGCATCGCGCGAGTGCATGACCGGCTGCGTCGAGAATTGAGAGTTCCGTTTCCTTTAATGCGAAACTTCCGCAAAGCGAGGATAATCCGCTGCTATGGACCAGTTTGGTGGCGAACGAACTATGCAAGTCGGTTGCTGAGGTTGCTTGAGAAGCGAATAAACATTTTAATCGCTGTTCTTTCCCAAAACTAATTTACTTTTTGTATATTTTATTCCAGAATCGTGTATATAATTTATGCAAGTAATGAATATTATTCTGAATTCTTACTGAATTCTTCCTCGTACAGATTGTGATTCTTACTATATAACTGGATCTGCAATATAATAGCACTGGTAGATCAAATTTATTTATGTTGAATTGATCTGTGTGATAGGGTATTTTTTATAATATTTTTGCACTTATTTTAAATCTATTTGCCTTTATAAGAGCAGGATTTGTTAACAACATGCATTAAAAAATTTCTCTATTTTTTTGTTTTGTTTAGACATAGTAAATAATTTATAGAAAATAGCTGCATTTAACATGATTTTCTATTCATTTTATAAAAAGCTCTAAACAAAAATAAATTATTTTAAATAAGAGAAAGACTATACAATGAATTGTTACTAGCAAAACGTATAAGATTTTAAAAAAATATATCAATTTTACAAAAAAATTGTAGCCCATAGAATAAATTTGGATCTCATTTTCAGAATCAGCATAAAAGATATATAAGAATCAGCTGAATTTAACCAAGTCATTGTCGATCAATTGTGTAATTTATAATTTATATTATATTAAAAATCATGAGTTATCAAAATGCTTACAATTTTCTTTTAGTTTTGAGTTATTTTATCTATTTAATTTATTCATCGTGAACCAATAATTGTTGCAAATCGCTCTTGCATTCAAGCCAAGCATTACTCGAGATCAAAAGGAGATCAAGAGTCCGACAGAGGTAAATAAAGAAGGCACCTCCACCCTCGCAATTGATGGAACAGCGGCGTTTATCGTCCCTTCGTGTAAACCGTGTTGTATGTTAAGAGCAGAGCGTTCCGGGATATTTTCGAGCGTGTGTGGAAGGGTGGCTGACCGCGTTTCGGTGGAACGAGAGGTGGACCATCCGGAAAATAGAAGTCGAAGGTGTCCGAAAGGGGCCTTAAAATTGCGAGAGACGATGGGGCGGCCACGGGTCGGTTCTCTTTGATCTCCCTATATGTATACTAGAGCTTCGAAACCGAAATCTCATTATTTTCCCCGCGGGTTGAAAATCCGTACCTGATATATCCCGCGGTCTTCTTGATTTCACGCTCGTGGCGCCGTACAGATTAATCGTTTTCCGAAATAACGCCCACAAAGTTTTCCACGTGTCAGCACGATCGAACGTTCTCTGCGGTGACTCTCCGAAATCATGCTCGAAATTTCTGATTTCTTTAAACCCTACGGCTTTCTGGAGAGAATGAGTTTTTTTCCTGACAATTAAAAAACCTGGTAGTAGTAGGTCATTGTTGAAACTGCCTAATTATACATAGATTTATTTTTATGATTGAGAATAAATATAATATAAAGAATTTAATTATATTATTTTTTAAATATAATCTTTAATATAATTAAAAATTGTTATTATTACTAATTTTTATAGATTTTAATTAAAAAAATATTCTTTATATTATATTTATTTCGTATCATAAAAATAAATCTGTGTCTAATTGGCAATTTCAACTATTGATTACATTGATTGTGAAACAAAGGATTAGGTATATTTTGTAAAAATTAAATAAAAATATTAAATGTAATTATTAATCGTAAATTTTTATTTCGTTTTCTGTCTATTGTTTGTTCTATACTATATGATACATAAGACAAGATACAAATTTTTACATGTTTATTATTATGAGCATATCTTAACGGTCATGTTACCTTTTTTCACTTTCGAATTTCTTTCGTCTAGAAATACAATTCGTCTAGAAAACTCAAGGCCGTTCTTTATTCATAAGGTTACTTTTTTCTAAATTTATTAGGGGTGCCGTAGCTAAAAATCGAAATTATGCATGAAGTTAAAAAAAAGAAAGCGTTTGCTCTGCGTCGTTCAGCAATACTAAGTTTTTAAATCACACAAAAATCTATGACATTCTTCATAAATTTGGTCTGCCAAAAGAGGGACATGCAATATTTTGTATAGTAAATACAGTAATGACAGATAACAATGCCAGGTAATACAGTACCCTTGTTTGAACATTTTTATTGGCATTGTGATTTATTTTTTTGTATTTTAAATTACGACTTTCTATACCTTTGAATCCACCAATGAGATAGAGAGGAAGAAAGATAAAAAACAACTTCTGATTCGGAGAAAATAGTACGCCACTAAAGTTCTGTCTGGCTCTCTCAAAAACTTCTCCGCGTGAGAAGTGCCGGGAACAATCGTGCCAGAGTTCGTCACGAGTTTTCATGAGTACGTGAAGAATTTAAAAAGTACCATTGCACTCACACATAGAAATAAAATTAGCCCGTCTGCGTATGGAGAGGATTCATTGAATTCGAGACGACAAAACGAAGCTATGACGCAGCGCGTTGCGGATTGTGATGCCGACAAGTGTTTTTCTTTTCATGTATTAGGCGTTATAGGTTTAATAATGTAGGAACAAATTCATATATTGCGAAAGACTTGACCCGTGACACTACTAGCCCAGTTTATTGTGCGTCTATCGTGAATTCAGTAAAAAAATTTGTTTGGTCCACCTGGCCTTTCTAAAGCTCTCACTGTGCACACTAAGGGGTGGTTAAAATGTTCGTGGATAAAAAGGAATTTTTTCGTTTTCTGGTGTGCGAACACTCGACTGGGATCAAACCCTCTAATTTTGGTTGTAATGGTTCGTCTTTATTGCTACTGGAGGGTGGACCCTTGCCGAGGAGTCTAAGGAAACTCGTAGGGAGTTATAGAAGGATCTCACGCGGCGAGCTTCAGATAAGTCTCGAATATCGGTTGTTTTCTTTTTTGAGATTTTTAAGAGTCGAAATTGCTGTAACGGTGTAAACGAGGAAGTGCATTTCAACCGGTGTCATTCACTCCGTTGAATAGAATTGTTTAGGGTAGCTACACTTCAAATAATGAAAAACGTTTCTTGGACTATAGATGTTATACAACGCGAGAGATTTTAATATTCCTTACGAAATATATGGTATAGTACATTAAATTCAACAGTTTCGAAATATTCACAGATTGTGACATATTAAAATATTAATAATATAAATTAAAATTTAAAAACAATTAAAGATATATTTATATGTTCATTTTATAATACAACATGAAAAAAAAACAGCTATGGTTGCCATGACCAAAAGTCGCCCCAAAATTATTATTATTTCCAGTTGTGACAACCGTAATATTTTTTTCTGTAAAGATGTATAAAATATATGTGTATGTATACGTACGTCTACACACTTTCCGTTCTTGTATCTAGCATATGATAGATTTAGTTACAACTCGGTTATACAGTAATCCAAGTGAATTGCATTTCTCTTTTTACAAACCTGCCAGGTTACATTATAAAAGTTATAAACACAGTTTTGTGAGAGAGAGAATATAATATTTATAAATATATGTACTTCGATTACGAAGTGCATATATTATATTAAAATAAATTGATTTTCAAATAAAAATTCAATAATTCACAAGAAATGATATGAAATTGATGAATTTTTTTGAAAAAATCACCTGTGAATAGCGTTTATACGGATCATCCACCTATCGATGATGAATCGGTGGCAAGAATCAACCCTTCACCATTATGAAGTGCACGTTATCGGACAGGTACCTGTCTATTTCCATATAGACTTTCGTATTGAATATAAAAAAGGGGGAATTTGACACCTGCTGTCTGTAGATGGGTCATGCAAATACTTGCACACGATGAATAAAAAAGAGGGTTCATAGCAAAGGGAAAGGGTTCATGCTGCCTTATTCAGATTAGGGGTCCGCCTATGGCATTTGAATGCGACCCTTCGGTAATGCCACTTGATCCTCTTGATTTTACACGGCAAGTGTTTTCACCCTTCATCGCCAGACGGAACTCCACCCAGGGAGCGATCCTTCCGATTTGGAACGGACCGCGTGCCACGGTACTTTATAATTCATATTAACAATAGAAGACAATCGACGTGACATTATAGGATAGATATGTCGTCGACATGACATTATTGTGACATTACAAATATTTTTCGAGAGAATAATTCTCTTCTTTCTTTCTTGGAGCTCTTGCAAGTTTTCTCATCAGGCATTTCGTTTTAGCATTTCGCCAAGCATTATTAATTACACACATATAAACTGAACATTTTAAGCTAGATATATCCATAAATTTCTGAAAAATTTTGTTTGCACGCATTTATAATAACTAGCTATTAGAATCAAAGCGCGTACATATTATTCGCGCCTCTCTCGTGACTTCGTGTCGGTAGGGGCGTCATTAAAATCAATACCGGCTCGCTCTCTCTCCGCTTCCTTCTCTTTCGTTTTCCTCACTATCGTCGTCCTTGTCCTCTTATCATTACTGTCCTTGTTGCACCACGAATGCGAGGGTGGAATCGAGGTAGGGGTTGCCCCTTCCTATGTATTCGGTCTGGCATGCGAAGCGAAGGACGAAGCCGTTGGTGGGGAATAGGACGAAAGAACGAGAGAGCTGGCAGGAGAGAAAAAGCACGAGGAAGACGAAACTTGGGGGAGCAAAGGGGGAGGATAGCACGATAAGAGGAAGGCTGCGTTTGTGATGTGAGGTACGTGGTACATGCGATAAAGAGTGGGGGATAGCGTTCCCATGGCCAATAAGAACCTCTTTAAAGCGCCCTTTTTGCACGGGACTGCGCATGCCGGATTCAAATCTGGGCGAGCTAGGTATCGAGTGGAAGGTAGGGGTGGAAGTGAAGCGACAATGGTAGTGGTGGAAGAGACGTAGTAGTAGTGACGATAGCGGTAGTGGTGGATGTCGGCTGTATGGAAATATGATAGCGCGATAAGAAAAAGAAGAAAGGCAATGACGCCTATGTGTGTGCAACGCGAAGGGGATAGGCGTGGGTAGGGGGAGTGCTATGGTTCTCGCGACCAATAAAAGGGCCAGTTTAAAGCGCCTTATTTTTTGCACTGGCACTGCGCATGCTGAATTCAAATCTTGGGAGTGGTGAGGCTGGATGGATTTGTATGGAAATATGATAGGTGAGAGGTACCCTCGAGTCGACATGGCGGCCGATAGAAAGGTTTATTAAACGTTCCACAGTCTCATCATCCGCGATGCATTTTCATTATCGCTTCTATAATTGCAATTAATATTTCAAGTAAATGGAAAGTACATTATAAGTCTGTTAAAAAAACGATTGAAATATGCTATCATTGATTTACAGGAAAATGTGACAGATGTTAATCATTCGAAGAATATATTGTTTGGAGCATAATGTACGCGTGTTATCGATTATAATATTATATTATTTTGAAGAGTAGATTATATCATTTCTGTTATAGGTTTATTTATTTTTAAGTATCCAAAGAGATTATGGCAATACGGACCTTAGATTTCAATATAAAGTTTGTATGCATTTATTTGCTGGAACTTATACGTCAGTGTTGGCAGGAACATTCCGTAAGCTAGCACAATAATCACATTGTTTGGCAGATCGCCCTCTTGAGCAATCTCAACCTGTAACTGTACCCACCTGCTGCCATACCTATCTCATCGGTGTCAATCGAACCGTAATACTACGAGCTCTCAATCCCCGGGTATATCAATTCTAAAGATCTCTGAAGAAGAAATCTCAATGCATTTATCATCAGCTTATCAATTCATGCAAGTTTTTAATATATTTTTAAATATTAGTTGAGTAATTATGAAATCAAATAATCGATACTTTTTATTTTGATTCTTAAGAATAATTTATTCACACACATAGAATTATTTGTGAAATAATTTAACGAACGGTTATTTTTAAAATTTGAAGTATTAAACTAATTACTTTGAGAAAAATCATTTTATGATATCTAATTTGAAACATGCAAAACACTTTGTAAAACACTTAACTTCCGACGAATAATCATAGTAGTCGAAAAGAATAGGGATTTGCGTGGGTGGTCCAGCGTAAGAGGCTTCTTGCGAATCCTCTAACTAATTCCATCTCCGACTCTTCTTTACGTACACGCTGACCACACTATCTTACACTATCTGCGGTTGTACATCGTGTGCGTCCACGTGATATTTCCAAGATATTTAAACGGATATACCGCATACGGTGCATTTTCACGTTCAGCGCATTTGGTTACCCTCAGTCTCGTCTGGTTCCCATTAGAGAAAACCGCGAAGAAGCATGCGAATCGAACCGGTCCGGTGCAACTCGCCACCGGATTGGCCGGCTCCGGAATCAAGCCGAGTTTAATTCTTAAGCATTGGTCACGGAACGGGTCTTTAAGTATCAAGGTCTAATCGTCATCATCTCCAACGGGTAGGGCAGGTAGCTCGGCGATTGGTTATAAGAGTTGCATATGCAAATTGGTTTGCTTGCTCTTTCTTTCTCTCTCTCTCTCTCTCTTTCTCTCTCTCACTCTTATTTCTTTCTCTTTCCTTTCTCTCTCTTCGACTTTGCGGACAGCAGCCGACGCTCGCGAGATGAAAAAGGCGCGCTCGCGTTCGCGCGAGTTCCGCGGCCGGAGAACTCGCCTCTCTGGCTTGCCGGGCGGAGCCGTGTGCAATCCGCGTTTTGTTGCGATTGGAGGCGGCGTTCCCCACCGACGCGTTGACTGCCCCCACCTCGGCTATCATACAGACTGTGTTGGACTCGGCCACGCTTTTCGTTCCACACTCGCCTCTCTTTGTCCCGCTCTTAGTTGCTCGAGGCCGTTGGTGTTCTTTCCTTGTTGCTCATCGGCTCTCCTCTTCCTTCTCGGAGACCTAACAACTCCCCCACTTTTGGTTACTCCGTTCTACGACCGCGTTCGCCGTGGCCGGTAGGCGGCCAAGCGAACGTACATGAGTCCTCTAGTGTAGCTGCACACATGCACGCGACAGCATCTGACCGCTGTACCACCAGCCGCCGCCGCCGCCGCCGCAGCCGCAGCCGTAGCTACCGCCGTCGTAGCGCGTCGCGTAAACTCTCGTCCAAGTGTGTCTTTGATCACGCCGAACGAGAAGGACGCGTCGACAGGTTGACCTGACTCATCTTGTTGACAGGTCGCAGGTAGTTACTGCCATTGGCGCTATTTAACCGCACTGTCATCGGCTGATTTGATACGCTGCGTCGTGACAGATCGGCGCTGATCATCGCACGTGTTATTTAGGATGACGTGATTATCTAATAAATAAGATACGACGAAGAGTGGTAAATTAGTGTAGTGACTTGGCTGAGCTAGTTGAAATCTCGTTAATTGATGTTGGCGAGATAGTGTTCGTTGATGAGTTCATCAGCAAGTGCTCTTATCTCTGCCATCAATGACACTTGCAAATCATACTGCCGTAAAGACTTCTTGTTGATCCGAGTGTTTGAAGTGAATATGTGTCTGTAAAGACAATTCGGATTGAACTTCAGTCAGGACGATTGACTGTTTGAGCCAGTGACATTAGTACCGGTACTTCATATGCTTTGCAGCTAATGTTTTGATAATCATCTGACAGAGGCGACGCGATCAAGAGACCTATTATAAAGATACGTTTGTGATGAAGATAAAGATTATTCTTGTAAATAACAACGATAATCAGGCCTTAGGTATTTTTTATGCGGTAAACAATTCGTGCATTGGATAGTTACATCTTAAACTGGAGTACATCGCTACCACAAGAACGTGAACGTGACTGTGAGACTTCTGAATGAGTGTAGTGCATTCTTAAAAGAAAACTGTGTTTTCAAGAACTCGAAGACATTGACTGGATCTCACGCACAGGAAAATCATGTTGACTAGTACGCAGTAAATGTCCCAAGGTGTGATATCTGTATTAAGACCATTGGAAACAAGCAATCGTAGATGTTTCGTGATTAGTCGATTGAATCGAATTCAAGTACAGTACTTTTGAGGCGGTATTTCGTCTTCAAAGCGTTCTGCGAGCGATGATAGTCGACGCAAGCCGCTAAGTTAGCAGCGAACGACCTCCCACTGTGTGGAACGGTGCGATCCTTCGTCGAGAGCAGAAACCAGCAGGTGACCACGTTGGATCTCGCGGCGTTGACTGCCTACGGGGGCGTTTCGGGACCCAGGGTCGCGGTGGCGGGCACCGGGGTCCTTGCGCTGCCCCGCTTGATACCCGACAAGGGTTTATCATCGCCCGGAGGCCAGTCGAAGTCAAAGTCCGCAGGGCTGGCGGGTCTCGACAGCGAGGCGGTGCGCCGGTGGGTCGCGGAGGCCTCGCGAACCGTCCGGCAGTTCCCGCATCCGGTGGTCGTGCCTGTGAGTTCTCCGCAACATCAGCAGCAGCAGCAGCAACATCATCGTCAGCCACAACAGCAGCATCAGCACCATCATCATACTACCCACAGGCAACGTCAGGAACCCAGCCCACCGTCGGTGGGACTGTCCCCCTTCGTTATACCAGTATCGATGACGCAAACTCCCAGTATGCGTCTGCTGGAAAATAACAACTTGGTCGAAGTTGCCATGGCCCAGCAGCAACAACAACAACAGTCCCAGCAGGCGACACAGAAGCAGAAGCAGACGAGTCCCACAAATAATAACACCATAGAAGCTTGGAGATCGATTCAAGGCTAACAGCAGCAGCAACAGCAAGTACCGTCGATCGCACAGGTTTCTCAACCGCAAAGTCTGGTGGCCGGATCGGTATGTGGTCAGGTGCAGAAGCATCAGCCGCAAGTGCAATCGGAAATCGATCAGCCGCTCGACTTCTCTGTTGGCTCTTTGCAGCAGCAGAGGCTGCATTCGCGCGTGAGGACTATGCACGGGAGACTTCAGGGTAAGATGCATGACAACAACAACGGAACGAGCGGCCAGAAAATCACCAGGGGAGATGTTAGCAGGCGAAGCTATAGCCCCAGTGAAGCTAGTACTAGCAGCAGCGAAGACGAGGGTGTCTCTACCGGCGGCAGTCCTACGGGACCTCTTCGAGGTGCTTCGGGTGAGTGTCAATTAAATTACACACGTTTCGTTAGAGTCTGAGATAATTCAGAGTCACCATGATTCGTTAATTTGTGATTATGAAGCTTAATATGAAAAGAGGAAAGGGTGAAATTACTCCATTTATTCTCTTTTTTTCGTTTATGTGTTTATAAATTTTAAATTTATATGACAGCTGTTTATCTAATTTTTATGCATTTATGTCATTAATTCTCTCAATTAATTATTTCCGGAAACTTTTAAAAACAACAATATGACCATTATACAAATTAACGTAACATAATCGTTATAATTAT
This sequence comes from Mycetomoellerius zeteki, assembly GCF_001594055.1. NCBI lineage: Eukaryota > Metazoa > Arthropoda > Insecta > Hymenoptera > Formicidae > Mycetomoellerius > Mycetomoellerius zeteki. The sequence continues at coordinate 571,148 of NW_017256643.1, read as the reverse complement.
TAATATTATTAATAGGAACTGAATAATTGATGTTATCCCTTTGAGTAAATGTAGATTAAATTTTATTTATTATTATTCCTTTTTCTCTCTCTTTTCCTTTCTTTGTCTTTCTCTCAAAAGCAGTTATTTTATTATTAAATGCAAGCGATAGCATATCAATGATGGCGAATATAAGCAAATATCTTTCTATCGCAATATAAGCAAGTATCTCTTTATCGCAATTTCTCGGTTCACTCAATTAACAGAGAATATTGCGCGACAGTTAAACAGTTTACCATTATCGATACTGAATCGCGGACGTATGTTAAACAATCAGAATTATCTGATTAAATGTAGATTAATATGTTCATATATCACTACAAACAGCTAGAATCAAGCATTTTGTGGAAAACGTTATATTTGTCAGCTGCCAGTGTGTCGTTGCATTCTCGACGCCCCCGCGTTGCATTGTTGCTTTTCATGGAAACATTGTGTATCATGGCATTGTATCGGGTCATGTGGTTCCCCCAATCGCGAGAACCGATTTATCTGAAACGACCGGATTTTGCATTAATGCATCTCGTTCCTGCTATTCTGTGCACGGAACGCGTGCCAGTTGAACTTGGGGATTAAATTTAACGTTTAGAGGGTGAATTTATTTTAAAAGGAAGAATCGCGACGTGTGCTCGTATTTTTCACGAGAATAGACTATTGTTCATGACGCTATTTTCAACATCTGGAATGATACATGATCATCCGATATTACTTATTGCTTCTAAAAATAACGCAATAATCTTGTGTTAATGTATAAAATACTTAGGTTTGTGTAGATTATTATGAAGATGTTACGACGTTCTCATCGTCATCATGACGATGACTAATCGGTACTTGTTAACGATCCGCTATCTTGTCAACGCGCATTTGTAAAATTTGTTCGAGTGCTTGCTATGCTAAGACTGAATTTAAGAATCGGTATCGGGCATTAATAGATAACTGAGTCACCATCAATCGCATTAACGGTAATTTCCACGCCGAAACATCGATAGTGTAATTTCAATCAATGTTGCTCGCGTCAATTATTCGTTTATGATATATGCTCTTTCTTCACCTCGTCTTTAGACGTTATTAATTAGGTGCAGAGTTACACACGCGGGCTTATTAATAACCGCGGTGCACACGCGCCGCACGTTTCTGCTTTCAATTCAGAATTACCGGTTCCTGATAAACGTGCGATTTACGGCTATACGCGTGTCGTTTGTAACGTATCTCTTTCGCTCGTCAACAATATCATCGCAACGTACAGATAAAATCTTGAGTCACACCGGTATCGCGTGATAATACATATAATTAATAGTTGCTGATTAGTAATATGTTATGTTCCACGAAAGTGGTTTCGCTAAAAACTGACTGTAGTTTTCGTCAAAGAATCTATAAGGATCGACAAGAAACGTATGTTTTGAGCCATTAATTTATATTATTATTGCTTATTTTTTTATAATGTTATTGTCGTTACAGTATAGTTGTCAATAAAATTCATTAGGAATTGCGTTAATAATACAGGTAATCACGATAAGAAAGAAAAAAAATATTGATCAAGGTGAATAGGCGTTAGATTCTGTCGAGAGAACATAATATAATTTTTACACAGCTGTCTCTATTAACTGCGATATGCGACGCGATAAATTGAAAATTAATAACATTGAAGATGTTGTTAATGTACGTTGATTAGCTGCGATAAGCACTAGATCAGAGGGATAAGCAGAAAAATTACAAACCAATTGATACTATTGATAAAAATGCGTATCGCTTTAGCCGGACCCGGTGTTGTTAATCTATGGCAATTACGTGACGTCTATATATTCCTCGTATTCTGAAGCATCTGATATCGAGGTTATCCATATGATAAGTTCTTCTTCTATATAGTTGCACTAAAATTAAATAAAAATGCAATGGTAAATATAGTACTGCGTATGTGGGAAGGAAAAAAGACCGTTATCGTATCAGTCGATAACGTCTTAGCTCTAATACTTGTTTGAATAAATATTCCACGTAGTCGCGTAATCGCATGGTTATTTTCGGTATACGTCGAAACCGTGACGCAAAAATCATGCTTACCAAGTCATAAATTGATCAACATATTTTTATCTTCGCCAGTCGATCGACAAATATTCGTCTCGTGTAAAGAGAACAATCATTAAATAAAATATCGATTGTAATTATCAATTATCGATTATAATTATTGCTATAAGGGACATTAAAAATCAATTAATTGCGTTGAATAAAAATAAGTTTAATTAGCCTGAAACGAATATAATGATCAGACTGTTGAAATACGAACGACCATAATTTTGGTTAAAATAACTAAATAAATTTGATTGTATGAATTCTGATGAAATAACAAAATTTTTGGTTGAAATATCACATTATTTAATTTTCAATTTAATTGTGATGACCAGAAATTCTATTTAGTTCTACCAATATTTCTTTAACCATGTGTGTCACGTTAATCCAACTCTTTTTTTCTTGTAATTATAATAACTACAAATTTAGATATTATACATGCATTTATCAAACTTATATTTAAATGTTTTGATTCCGCGAACGCAAATATTGGTTATAATAATTATAAATTCTATTTATCTCTATCAAAATTTGTTTAACCAAACGTATCTTGTTAATACAATCATGATTGTTTTTTCCGTGTGGTATAGCTATTTTGGTAATACTTAATAATTTATATAGTAAGAGGGGATTATTCAACAAAAAATGAATATCTAATGTTTCTAAGAATTATAAATTATTTTGATTATATCTATTTCCATTTAATAGTATTCATAATCAACGATGATGATTCCGCATCTCGTCCCATGATGAAAGTGCGCGCAGAATATGGGCAGTCCCAGGTACACGTTTCACAGGGCTCAAGGACCTGTTCCCTGCTAGTCCGGGTGTATTACGATGTAACCTGATACACGTTTGATTCTATGTTATTTACGAGCAGGTGTATCGGCGCAACAATGTTTATCGGCGTAATTAGATTCTATACCTACGTAATCTTTATCACACGTCGACGAGTTGTGGCGCAGCGAAAATCATGCTTTCAGAATGCGCATGCACGATGATAATAATTTTCTCGAACACCTCCTCTACATTGATTTCGATTGTCACGCCTTCTTACTGCTTATTGATCAATGAGCGGCAACAAGATGCATGATTTTCTATAAACTTATTAAATATTTATAATATGAAAAACATTTGATAATAAGCTATATTTGTTTATATACATACATTTTTTACACACAAAAAAATTAAATTATTTTATATTAATTTAATTTAATTATTTTATATAATTAAAATATTTATTAATAAAATGTAAATTTGCAAATGTATATATATTGATTAGATTAAAATAATTTCAATCATCTGATTACATAGTCTTTTAATAATTAATATAATATATTTTTTTCTAATACCATATTAGTAAAATTAAAATAATTACATATTTTCATTGAATATTTTAGATATATTTTAATAATTAATCATCCATTTCCGTTTATTTGTGCGTAATTTAACTAAAGTTACATGAATTACATAAATTTGTGATATAGAGCGGCAAATACGTCGATAACAATTCGCAATTACCGATTAGAACCTTCATTGAATTTATCTTTTTCATCATGATCATTTCTATCTAACTATCTCCAAGAACTGTCCTGTTCCTTCCTTCATTAACGATTTCTGTGACTCGTCCAAGTGCATTCGAGTGCCGTCGGATCACTCGCGTGCGGAAAATTAGACGGCCTTCCGATTTGTAAGATGTACTCATGAGGTACACGCCGATTCCTCTCGCGCTACTCGCTTCGTGATCAGTGATCTTCGAGCTTCAAATGTGTCGACGGAAATTCTGTGAAGTCGATTCTCGTTTTTCTAAAATAAAACTCAAACCTTCGAAGGATCTCGTTATTTAGGTAGCCATTTTCCTCTTGATGTGTTTGAAAATTTCTTAGTCTTCCGTTACCTATCTAGACTTACTCATCTTTTGAAATCTTGCAAGGGTTACAAAAATATATAAATAATAGTAAATAAATTTATAAGATGTAGTAAGGTGCCAAGTTTTAAATTTAGGTGTTCCAAAATTCTCTGCCAGCGCTAAAAATTATAGTTTACATCATGTGCACTATAAATTTTCAACATTGGCAGTGAATTTTGGAACACAGCTTTAAGCACATAGCGTATAGAAAAATGTAAAATTGTAAGATATAAGCAATAAGAGTATCGGCCAATCACAGTACACTGTTAGATATCAAAATGGTAATCTAATCCCATGAATTAAGTAACATTTTAGTATTTTTAATTTCCATATATGTAACAATGTAGATCAATCCATTTCTATTCTTAAAATGCTTAATTTCAAAGTAAACAACGTTCATATTAACGTATGCAGTTAATAAATAAATAATAAACTAACTTTGAATCATTTAATACGTCTCTAATTAAATTTTTAACCTCGTTTCAGTTAAAGTAACGATATATTGAGTAGGAACGGTGACGAAAATATAGAAATTATTAAAAATCGCTCAAATTAGGTACAGTTTGACATTATGAATTTAACAGTATAGAAGCATAAGGCAATAACATAAACAGTATTTAAAATATTGATTTGCTTACTATCTTATTGCTTACGTTTTTTTGTATGCTACTGAATAGCTAGCATTTATTTTTCAATTGTGTTCATTCCTTATAACGTTTATGCTAAAAAACAGCAGTTGCTCGCTCATGCGAACATAAATATTGATAAATGACATTTGACTATTCGATGCGTATGCCTGCGACAGTTGCAGTCGTAGCTCAAGATTATTGTAGGTCGTCGGTCGAGATTATTAATCAAATCGTTAGCAAGATGCGCTAATTAATTATTCTAATATACGTTGAGTCGCAGCGTCCAATTAGAAAAGCACCTAATCGAATGCGCGTCTTATTCTCATTCTGTTTTATGCTGGTGCCCGCGCATGTCATTAGCTTATGGTTTGCTGCATAAAGTTGCATCGATATAAAAAAAATATCGATATTTATATCGATATGACCGGTGCATGGATGGAGCGTTAGCTGTATCAGCTAGCATCGTTGGGATCTGTTCGACGTCGGCAATCGATGACGGATAAAATGGCATTTATTGACTCGCGCCAGATTAATCGCGACCGAATAATATATTTATCTCTGCCGGGCCCGAGTCTCTATGGTCGTACGAGTGAAACGGCTTTTATCGATCGGCGATCTCTCGCTCGCGTCACTCGAGAAACGAAGGCTTGGCTCGAAGATAAAAAGCCGACGTGTTAAAGAGGCGGCCGGAAGCGCGTACCTTGCACGGCTAATACGCACAATGACTATGAATACATAAAGACACGTTATCAAATGGGATTTGTTCAGCGGATAACGCAGTCAAGGCAAAAGTTGCGTGTATCATAAAAAAAAAGTTGGTACTCTCAACAGTGACACTTTAAATTTGTGTTTCTTATTTCTATAATTTCTTCAGAAAATTATATAGGAAAAAAACTACTCTTAAATCAACCATAATATGCTCATGTATAAGCAAAAATATTCTAATCTTGCTTCAAAAGAATTTTAGTCTTGATTTAATCGAATTTGTATTGTGTGTATATGATGCAAGATTTTTTATTAAGCAAATTTTGAATTGAGTATAAAGTAATATTTCAACACAAATTCGATTAAATCAAGACTAAAATCTTTGAAGCAAAACTATAATATTTTTACTTATACATGAATATATTATAATTGATTTAAGAATAGTCTTTTATTCGGTGTAACATTAGTAAAGTATTGTATATTAGGATGGCCTAATTCGAGGCCGAAACGTCTATACTTATATATGTAAATTCGATTACTGTTATATAAAAACAAGTTTCCGCAACAAAAGAACGTGCGTTTAGTGGTGGATGTCCTACATTTTCCCGTTTAAATTTTAACCACGTATTTATTTATTTTATATTTATTTTATATTAGTAAAGTATATTAATGCAAGCAAATGATAATATAGACAACTTTTTATGTCTGTTAACTGTTTTATGTCTATTATGTACGCTACTGGTAATTATTTGTGTGCTTTTCTTAGGGAAATTATGACAATTACATCTTATATTAGAATTTTTTGTAGATATCATTATAAAATCTTGCTACATGGATATAATTAGTCACTTTGAATATGCAAATAGAGAGTTACACGGTTATATCGTTTATCGTACTTTTTAATCGTAAACCGGAATTCCAGGAAACGTGAAGTAATGGCGGATATGACTGATCATACCGAAAAATCTTGACATCGAACACTGAAGCATGCTTTGCTTATAACAGGAATACTTTTGTCGCAATAGGTATTCTGAGAATTCGTATACGATGAATTTAATTAATCTATAATTGGCATTCTGTCATGCGCGAGTTTCATGGTAATCAATTCTAAATAATTGTAAAGAAAAGAACGTGCAAATACTAGCGATGCCCTATATGTCTCTCATAGTTTATTAGAATCGCGTCTATTATACACAAGATTTCTAGAATTTCTAGGATTCTTTATAGAAGAACTCAGATTCTATCAATTATATTGAAATTTGGAAAAAGGGTGCTAACTTCATAGATGCCACTAGCTATTTCAGAATTACCATCGTTCCCTCGTGAAGATTATCTAGAATAATCATTGATGTGCGTGCACATGACTGCTATGGTCGAATATGTGATGATACGATGATATGATTTTAATGAAAAACCCGCGCTATTCCTAGAAGAAGCCGGAAGCGCCCGAACCGTTTGCGTTGCGTCACCGGCAGCACGGCATGATGCCTCCTTATTTGCATTGTTCGTCGAGTTTCCGATTATACCCTGTACAACCCTCGAATTAAGGCCCTGGCTGTAACCTGCCCGAAACGCTTTAGGCTAGCACACCGAGAATCCCGATTATTACGTTGAGACATACACAGCGCGCCTTCCGAAGACGATCATCGACACGTGACTTAATTGTTGGAGAATCCGTCATTTGAATGGACTATTGGAAAAATACTGCCGATTTTTAACATGTAAACTTCACGCTACTTGCGTTTGTATCTTACGATAAACTTGATGAACTGACCGCAAATTTCAATAACATCCGTTAACGTTGAATAATATTTTTTTTTAAAGAGAAGTCTTTCTGATATGAGAAACAGAATTTTAAAAGAGACACGAGAAACGAGTTTTTCACTGAAACTAAAATTATTTTGCGCGTACGAACTTGATAATTATCTCTGAATAAATTACTATTTGAATTTAAAGTAAAAAATTGATTAAAATCGCGACGAACTTATTGTATTTTTAACAACGTCGCTTTGGATGCATGACGCGATTGTTGCTCCAAAAATCTTATCTGTTACCTTGAGAGGTATACGAACTCGTCGCACGGAAAAGCTCGAGATACGTGACTCGTACTAGTGGGTGGTGGACATAGGATGGTCAGTTCGCGGGAATGGGAAATAGCAGTGCGGGGATTCCTAGTAGATAGGCAGAAGTAGTAAGGAAGGTACCTATAGAGCCCATGGCAGGTAGGTAAAGCCAATGGATAAATCTCACCTTGGATAGGTCAGGTTGGGTCGGGAGGATTCTGTCGAGAAGGACCGTGCAAGGGTCACGTGGCTACTCCTGCCTTTTTCTTTCTTCGCTTTGTGTCTCCTTTCTCCCTTTCTCTTTCGTTGTCGTTTAGCGCTCCTTTTCTAGTATACGCGAAACCCGTAGGCTTTCTAACCCTTGCCTGAAGATGCATTTCGGCCCTGGCGCGACACGCGTGCGGTGTGATACGTGCACGTGTGCGAGACAGCCGGGTGTGTTCATGTACACGCGACGACAAATCACTCGTGCGACGTGACACGCGCCAGACTTTCTCGCCTTATTTTAGGTCTAGGAATATCGAGATTTTTTCTGTGTATGTAAAATATTTTATATCTAGATTTCCAGTTTTTATTTATGAACTCTTTCTTCAATCAAAACGTTGGAGAAAAATCTAAATTTTCAAGATAAATCTTATTTTTAATTTGAAGTGATAATAACCCAGATAGCACACAATATTTATAAAATTTTTACCAAATATTTTTAAATATTTATAAGACTTACTTTAAATATTTTGTAAATATTTTTGTAGTCTTAGATTGCATAGATCATAAACATTTATTATAAATATTATGAAATATTTATTGTAAATCTTGTAGTAAACGCTATGGAAATACTATAAGAGACATTATAATTCGAATAAAAAATACTTAACAGAAATATTTATTTATACTTATCATAAATATTACATTAAATATTTAGTCTACTCTTTAAATCTGAATCAGTGGATAGTCACTAATTATCCAGTGGCATACTTGGCACTGATAATCGGTGAAGTTCAACTAAAAAAGAAAGAATATTTGACCATGACTAAAATACTGACATTTGCACGTTAATTTCAATCTTCCAATATCATATTCATTGAATTTAACCACTAAAATCAGGTTAGTTAGATCACATAATAAAGATTAGCTAGATTAGGAATCTTACATTTAATTCACTGATTACCAGTGGCGTACTTGGCACTGATATCAGTGATTATTCACTGATTCAGATTTAGAGAGTATCTGTTAATAATATTTCGAATAAAGTTTCATGTAAAATATGGATAAAATGTTTATATAACATTTCAAAAATGAATAATAATAAATATTTATCATAAATATTTTGTGCTGTCTGAGAGTAAAATTGTATTTAAAGTGATGCGAGTAAAGTTGTATCTTGAGACTAAACTGTCAAGTCAAGATCTTTACTAAAAATTAATAGGTTAACAAAAAATATATTTTAATAACTTAAGAAAAATATATCCAATCCAATGATCAAGAAACTTGAAATAACTTAATAATTTTTTTTCAAGATACTTTTGTATTTAAGATCAATAGATTAACAAAATATATTTTAATGACTTAAAAAAACTCCAATATTAAGAAAAATTTGTAATATCCCAATATTTTTTCGTTTGTTCAGCCTCCCTGTTAAAAAAAATAATAATGTTGCATGAAGGACATGCGAATATGGCGTCGATCGATACTCGCTCGCAACTCGATGCGATTGTAATCACCACTAATCCTTGTCCCGCGTTTTACCGATGCCGCGTCATAACTCTTCGTTACAACGTAGCAATGCTGGACGCGACATGCAAATTATGACTCGCATCGTTACTACGTTTCGCGGAGCGATCGATACGATCTTTCGCGTCGATGACGGATGTACTGGACGGATGCGGCCGCTCGTCAAGAGCTCGAGTAGAGGTGCACGGACGACCTTGCCGCCTTCTTAGGTCTCTCGGAAAAGGAAACGTACTTCTCATAATGAAACCTATCATGGCACGTACGCTGCGAGATAATGCGCCAAGCAGGCTGTACCGACACGTAGAGACACTACACACGCTCTGTAGTTTTGAATTTCGTGTTCACACGTACTCGTATTTACAGATTACCTGTTTGTAGCTGAAAACTATAAGGCGCGATGTTTATCGCATATAGTTATAGACTTCTTAAAATGTATGTTGCTTATTTGATAAAAGATCTGTTTTTTATGGGAACGAAAATTTAAATATAGCTTTTGATACACAGAAAGGACGGTTTTGTTGAAATGTCTAAAAATTTAGCTAGATAAAGATCTGAAAATAATTTTGTTGGATGCTCCATCAGTATAATTATGTAGGATGTTCAAACTGATTGCAGCATTGCTCATCATTCTTTAGATTCCTACGTAATTATTTTGCTAACCTTATGCTAAAATTATTTTCAGATCTGTATCTAGTTAAATTTGCTTCAGCAAAATCATTCTTTCCCTGCATAGATTTCACTAAAAAGAAGTAAAAAAAGAAGTATCTAAAATTCAGGTAAAAACTGAAGATTTCTTACAATCACATTGTCTGAATTTTCGGACAGAATATTTTCTGAGTCTTTAACAATAGTTGTATTAATTTCTAGCCGCATTCCTCTACCTGTAGTCTCGATGATCTCAGTGTCTAAATATTCAGACATTGTCTGAATTTCTGACCAATGTCTGAAAATTTCTAAAAATTCAGATAATATTCTGTCCGAAAATTCAAACAATGTGATTAAGAAAACTTCAGCTTTTATCTGAATTTTAGGCAATTTTTTACAGTGTTGAGTACGAAACAAGAATTTCTTTATAATGCAATTTGTAGTAGTACTAAAATTTATATAGTAGTACTAAATATAAAATACAAAATTAAGTTTTTAATATAATAATTATGAAATAAGATTGTAAAAAATCTATATAAAAATATTTTATAGTTATATTTTTTACATATTTTCAGATCGATTAGTTTAGAAGTTTTATTAAAATTAAAGTGAAAAAGAAAGTCGATATAAGATTTTGATAAAATCCGTTATTGATATCGCTTTTTATCCGAATTCTGAGAATACGTTCTCTTTACGAATCAATTTCAATAACGTTTCTCAACATCGCAAGATCGTGACGTGTACGCGCGTTGCGTCTCGCTCCAAGGATCGCGGCAGATGCGTTTGCACCTAGCAAGCCGGATAAATGATGGAAATCACCATATTCATTGCATTTGTCGGCGTACCGTTGCTGAGCCATACACACCGTATTTGGCGGTTGCGTATGCTAATTCGCCGTCGCGCACGATTGGCAGTCTAGGTTGAAGTAGCGGCACGTATACGAGTTAAAAGGACAAGCTGCATAATCCCGCGATCTTGTTGATTCGTCTTTTCTCGAGTGAATTTATTCCTCCGACAAAATCGACTGTCTCGGACTGAAAACGCGCGACAAAGTATCCATCTTGAAATGTTAGAAATGTTAACGAGAAACAGTGAGTCGTTAGAATCGTTACAAGAGGAAATTCTGCAAAAGGGGACGCGATGAACGTCCTTCGTCGCGACGATCCCAGCAAAAGTAAATGAAATAACGACGTTACTCACTTCAATATGCGCCGGATTGATCGAACGGAAAATGGTCTCTCTCACGATTATCGATTATGACTCGTGTGATTTGCACGATGCACCATCGTGTATTGTACGATATGTGCAGTAGCTGAGAGATGCGTGAATCAGAATAATACGCGCGCAGATTGCGCCAGCTTCTGTGATTTACCCCACGGGAAGTCGGATCGTTCTGGATCATCGACAAGGAATGTAAGGACGACACGCGAGAACGTCGATTGCCGGATTCCAATAGGATTGTGAAAGTACTCGGTCCACGTCATTATAGATTCTTCGCGACTTACGAAAATCCGAGGATAATCGATTCCCTCCCCCTCTCTCTCTCTCTCTCTTTCTCACTTACGAAACTTTGCAATTGTGTGAATGAAGTCTTTACGTATTATAGAACTTCTTAAACTGAAGTAATAGTTCAAAGGCAGCCAAATTTACAAGAGATGGCTGAACGAAATAAAAATAAAATTACTGCGAGAGAGAGAGAGAGAGAGAGAGAGAGAGAGAGAGGAGGGAGGAAGGGAGAGATAGATATACACGGAAAGGTTTTGCTGAAGTATCTAAAAGTTTAGATACAGATCTGAAAATAACTTTATTGGACCATTAAAATAATTATGTAGAATACTCAAGCTGGTTGTTAGAATGTCACAACTTTTTGTAGCGTTGCTTATTATGCTTGAAATTCCTGCGTATTTTGATGGTTCAACAAAATTATTTTCAGATCTTTATCCGATAAAATTTTTAGATACTTTAGCAAAATCGTTCTTTTCATGTAATATTCCTTTTCATACTACATCTTTTTATTTGGTTGTTACATTGAAAATGATTCACGATACCTGTTTATTCTAAACTTGTGATTGACTATGCGGCAGGATAATTTACTTTTTCGAAATATTGCGATTACAAAGAGACCGTTCCTACCGAATGTTATACAATTGAGGTTCGTAAAAGAACCGATCAAACATGCTTTTGAAAAATACGAGAATATCATGCCGGTAAGCCCATTTAAACCGACATTCAGCTTGCTTAAATTACTTCGCCCCGTCATTGCGGTTCCCGCATCCTGCTGCAATTTTGACCTGCATGCCGCTTAGAATTTCATATGGTTCGCATGCCATATGTTCGTATGCAAATTGTTCCTTTTCTATTCAGTAAATTTCGGTACAGATAATCATAATATCGTCGATTGGATCGGCTAAATCAGACGCGGAAAGCATGTCAAAGCCAATTAAAGATTTTACATGACATTTACTTACAGTTGCGTTATTCGACGAATATAAAGTTACAATCCGAATAATAGTTTCAACAAGATAAAATTTTTATTCTCACTTATGTATCCGCCAACGCATTTAATTTGACGCGATTCTTTGCGTGGAAATCTTCCGACTTTTCTTTGTACGTTGAGTAAAATCTGCATAATTCGCGAGCAACATTGTGTAAAAACGCGTGCGTAAATTAATTGGTACCTAACAATCCGGCACGCATCGACGGCATTTTAATTGCGTCATTGTCTCGTGAGATGCTTTTGCGCGATTAGTATATAATTTGAATAATCAAAGTGAGATTTTACGCGCAACAAGATGAATGGACGATTTATCGGTGCATATTTATCGCATAATGCATCGATTTACGATTTAAACGGGATTGAGGGAATTTTTTATGCAACGGTATAACTGTATCTGTGATTTTGCACTCTATTGCACTCGCATGTAATTTTATTATAGGTACATATTCTATGTATAATTTGCATTTTATTAATGACTTTTTGTTCTGTCATTACCAAAGTATTTTTATTCTCATTGTTTCTTTATAATTTCATTGTTATTTCTAGCCATTTAATGATTTAGCAAGTAATCCATGTTAATATATATAAGTCTAATAATGCACGTAAATTAAAAATATTAATATTAATTTTAGAAAATAAATAGAAGATGTGAAAAATGTTAAATTTGAAGAAAATTTACATAATGAGTATATCTACTTTCTTATAATAATTACTAAGGAACTCTTAATATAACTTGCTGTTTGTAGATAATTATATGGATATTCAAATCTTCACTATATTCATGTAAATATTGAAAATATCCATATTTTCAATTACCTAATGTTCAGAAATATCTATTTTCAATCTAACTACCAGTTTTTAATGTTGAGTTCAGCAAAAATCGCAACGCTCTTAGGTAGGCTATATTACTGCGAGAAAAATGTTTTTGGTATTTGTGACTAATTGCATGTTAAAATATTATGATCATGAAGTCCATTTTTACAGTTACTAATATAATATAAATAATAATGTAATTATTATTAATATGTAATATTATATCAAAAAGAATATATATAATTATCTCCAAAACAACTATGAAATTATATTAAGAAATAAGAAAAGAAAAAATATACATATTAAGAAACTATATATTAAGAAAAAAATATATGTTATCTTCAAAAACAATTAAAATTATAGTCGTTTTCGGAGACAACCGTATATTCTTTTTGGCTTATTTATTAAACTATAATATAATTATTATTAATATTATAGCAATAATAACTATAAAAATAAAACTAAATAAAGGTAATAACTATAAAAGTAATAACTAGAAAAGTAATAACTATAAATGAAACTTTTAACTTAATGTTTCGTGCAACTATAGTCGCAATACCAAAAACTTTTTGCTCAGTGTGCCATATAGTTTATCTTTTAATTTTGATGATTGTTATATTTATTCGGAGTAAAATTCCATTGGGAAAGCAATGCTATCTAATGATATTAGAAAGAAAACGCGCGGGAGGTCGTTTTAAATTTCGCACTATTATATGAGTCAGCAACAGGGTGATAGTAACATAGTCAGAGACCGGGATGGGTCGTTTTAAGTAAAGATAATGACAGTGTACACAGGAACATGCGTGCCTAATGCCGACACACATCCCCGTGGCTACTTGCCGCTTCCTGCCTCATGTATTCAAATTAAACCACGTAACATCGTCATGGAGCTTGTATAATGGTAATGATGATGGTAAATGAGAACCATGGACGCCTTCGTTCATCGCCGCCAGATCTCGGGAAAGCACTATGATTTCACGAGTCGCATGACGATGCACAGTCTTCGGACGTCGCGATAATTTGCAGCATTCTGCCACCGCATTCATGGATAATAATTCATTCTGGAAATTATGCGAAAAATTACATATTTCTTCAATTATAATAACCGATCCGTCAACATTGCGAACATAATTAATCGTGAAATTATTTTTTGATAAAAAAAGCATGATATTTTTGAAGCGATTTCAAACAAAGAACGAGATTAATGTATTCAATTATTATCAATGCCGTATGCCGTAGCAACGAAACGAGGAAGAGATCATTGCCCCGCGCTCAAAGAAACTAATCTGTCCTCGGGATCATTTTGTGATTCCTTTGGATTTGCTTTCTTTGCGCCGTCTCGTTTTTTTCCTTCACGTTGAGCCTAATAACCTCTTCCGGACCTACATCTCGTGTTCCTCGAAGGCTTCGTTTCACGAGCGACATAATTAGTTAGGAGACGCTTAATGTAATTTTAATAACTAGATAAATAAACATAAGCATAAACAAGGCGGCGTAATTTGAATCCGGATGTGCCGACGATGAGCAGCTTCGATAAAGCACAACGTTAATGTCTCACCACATAGAGAGAAACTGCATACTTCGTCCTGTCCTTGTCGCATGAATTGTGCTTGTCTCGCCTCTCGTGCCGTTGCGTGCGATGCGTGCGATGCGTGCGATGCGTGCGATGCGTGCGTGCGTGCGTGTATGGTCATGTTATTTCGTAGTTTATGCAACGTATGCTAATTGGACGCAGCCGCGCGTCGACCGTTCCCTAAATAATGAATAATCAGAATCACAGACCTGTTGGTTGCGTTGGCTAAACCTTCACAATACATCTGTTAGGCATAATAGTTTCTTTTAGAATTGTGTGGCTAATTTATTAAATGTCCGTTAATTATGATACTTGAGGCTTTTCAAATTAAATGTCATAAATATTTCTGAAAAGAAGAAAATAGTTGCATGTATTATATAATATTTTTATTCTATCTAACACTGTTATTAAACTTAAAAGCTTATAATTTTTTGTTAATAGCGTGACTTATTAGGCTGCTTCAGATTGCTTCAACTATATAACGCCGATTTCTTTCTCGACGTACCTGCAATAATTTTATCATTAATTCTTAAAAGGAATAAGATGAGAGAAGAGAGATAATCAGGTTTTTTCACGCCCACTTTTTTCTTCATTATTCTATTTATTACGCACTGACTATAATATGCAAACGATTAGATATTCAAATCGTGCATCTCCCCTTATATACAAGCTATTATAGCATTTGATGCTCTCTTGGATGCGGTTTCAACTGAAATTAAACACGCTGTGTTTAATTATATTAAAGTACTTCTAATGGTTATGCACGAAGTTCTTATAGAAGCAGGTGTTGAAACATGGATGTAAAAAGCTATCTTTCTTTCATCTGACGTATCTGAACAATCTAAGGAATAGAGGAACGAGGAAAAATTCTTACGTATCCTCTAATAATAATAAATTTCTTTTTAACATACGAGAATATTTAATTATTATCGTGCCACTTTAAATATATCACAATCATCATTCTTAATTTCAATTTATTGCTAATTTTGGTCTTCCGGAAAGGATCGTCATGAATTTTTATGGGCCTGCACTCAAGGTTTTTAAACTGTTTTTGTTGTAGTTAATAAATCGCCTGTCGTCATGCAACGCGTACAAATTTGCAGTAAAGTTACGAGCAGAGATATCGTCACGTTAACTCGCGCAACTGCTACGAAGATTGATGGAACGCGAGTCGCGGGCACGATCGCGGCCATGAGAATGATCTTACACCCTTGTCAGCGTTATCTAGATAGAGACTCAAATTCGTCTTTCAGTTAAACGCATCACTATTAATTAATCATCCCATGTGGCGCTCCAATTTGAAACGAGGCAATCGCTATTAGTAAATATCTTACGACCTAACGATTTACCGATTATAATAATGCAAAGATTCTTACACTGGCCTCTTGCCAGTGTAATTTCAGTGTAAGTATAAATTAGCTCATCTAACAAAATGTATAATCAATTAGCCGCGTTGTATGAATCAATGCACTCCATCGTGGTCACGATCCAAATCGTACGCAATTTATATTTTAAAGCGATAGAGTTTAAAAACCTCTATCGCTTTCTTTTTACATGATATTGTAAATAAAAAGCGATGATGATTAACTATTAATCTGAAAACCTTTGTCCTCATTAAGTTTTTCGAAGGGTATATAATATATTTGTATATAATATATTTTGAGGAAAATATTAATTAAATGGCAATGGATAAATGTACATGTATTTAACTAAAATATATTGCAAAATATTTTTATGTAGTTACAACTTCATACACATTATACTTTGTAATGAAAGTTGTACGGATGCGTTTATTTATCCATCGCCATCGATTAGTGATAATAGCACATGCATGTCGACACCTTTGTCAGCCGTTATTACGATGAGAATGCATATTTATTAGCGAGCAAAACATTCTTATTAATTGGCAATATATCTGCGTCACGCATGACCTGATTTTTTAAATGTATCTTTAACTAATTGTAAGCTTTCAATCTTTACAAAGGTAATATGTATATGTAGATACGGTTATTATATTATCGTACATGTACACTTAAATACATATATCCAGTATGAACATAATTTCTCTATAATGATCTAAATGCTCATTGATTAGCTTAACGTACGTATATTTTAAGATTACATAAAAAGTATTGTATATAAAATATCCCAATATGGATACAAATTCTTTCTTTATAAGAATAGCATTCTTTTTCTGTAAGAATAAGAACAAACGCCATATTTTTCAATTGTAACTTAAATTGCGCGGCAGATAAGTTTTGAATAAAAATTATCTTAGAATAAAAAATGTGCTTGAGAAAGATAAGGAAAGAAAACCGATTAATAGATAAGATTTTACTAATATTTTTAATTATATATATACTTCTAATTATTTTATCTCTGATTTTCTAATCGATGTGTTATTAACATGTTGGAAAAAAATTAATTTTTTTTCTGGTTATTTAATGAAGAAACTTCTTTGATTCTGAAATATTCGATAGATGCATATATAATATATTTATATGTAAACCTACTCACGCATGTTTTTGATGTTCTGACAAGACGAAAAAGCAAACCCTCTCAAGTCGGCCATTATTTACGACGCTTTAATTAGTCCGCTAATGTGACCAAGATAAAACCACTAGTCTCTTATCTGATATGTTTCCGGCGAATCATGGGAATTATTTCCGTACATGCAAATACCAACGAAAAGGCAAATCGAGTTGCGCTTCCGGAACGATCTCATCGTGTGATAAAAACGACCACGCGTGACTAAGGATAGATTACTTTATTTATTATGCATATACGGTATTTTTATGTATAAAAATTGCTTAAAATAAGAAGTATTTTTTCGAGAAGAAGATATCCATCATTATATAGATCATATTTTTTAATATTACCTTTCTTATAAAAATTACGTTTTACTGAAAAGAGATCACGTGCTTTTAAAAATAATCATTATTCGAAACATCTTTTTCATTCAATCTAATTTAAAAATAATTTCCTGTTTTTGTGCATTACGTCATATGTTTAAATTATTACAGTCAAACGTGACATTATCTCCTACAATTATCTCACTTAGCCACGATATCTCGAGCCAACTATATTTACAAGCGATCTACTCGTAAATGATACAGATCAGCGTTCTAAAATCGGTCATGTTATAATCTTAATCGTGCGGATAAGTAAAACGCGAGCCGTTAGAGGTGCTTATACTTTTTCACACTTACGATACAAAGTGCCTAATTACATGTTCCCGATTACATGTATCTGCAAACGAGAGCTAAATGTATTTGTGGTTTATACACTTACACGAAACGTACACACGAGATGAATAACTTCCAATCACAACTAACGATCGCTAACGGCACGTAATTGTCACGGAAAATCGAATGTTAATTATATTTGAAGAGAACAAACTCAGTAATTACAATGGGGTGAGCGTACGAAACGCGAGGACGTTCCTCTGGGCGATGATCACATTTAAGGATATCTCACGTATGTGATGGTACATATTAGGCGACTTAACGAGTCAAGCGTGCTTAACGGCGCGTTGAGCAGTTCCTCGGGATTAACTGGCCGTGCCTAAACGCGTTAATATATTATTGTACCGGGCGCGTACAGAGAAAGACAGAGGTAATTAACCCTCGCAGCCTCGTAAGCAACCATATTTTAAGGTCCACTTGCACGTGTCTCTCCGGTGACTTCTTAATCGTCCGTACGACTTCATCACGTCGGTGATTTCATTCCGACATTCTCTTTCTTTTCCTTTTTAATCGCTCCGGGTGCGAATTCGCGGTCGTTAGCTTACCGAGAGCAAGGGTCGAATTGTGCTGCGTTCCCAATTTTCCACTTTTGCGATTTGAGCAAAGGTGCATGCTCTCGTTCTAATTTCGATAGTATTGCTTGTTTATTCATTAAACAAGAATACTGCGTTGATAATACAATGTAGTAAATACATATTTTCTTATTTATTGCGAGAACTATCTGATTTGTGCGAGAACTATCTGATTAATTGCGCGATAACACTTCAAATTAATTAATGACATTATTATTTGTATCTTAATTGCTCGGTAAAAGTCAGTGGAATGTGTTTACATTCTTTCTGGATATCGTTTAACATTCTTTCTTTTTTAAATAATTTTTTACGAACATTTAACTATACAATTTTATTGAAAACCTGCAAATAAAAAAAGCGTTATTTTAATTCAAATATTTATTTTTTAGAAATGTATTCTATATAATAGTATTCTAAAGTGTGGGTAATTATGCAGAATTTCCGCGAAAAGGAATAACACTTACACAGAACAATGAAAAATAACGGAAAGGTACTTCCAGTACGTTTTCGTGATTCATGCATTAATTCTTAACATATTTTATTCATAAATCTATTCTCATATTTCATACAGAAATTAAATCGATTGATTATATATTTGTGATAATGTTTTTTGTTAAATATGAAATGTAATTCTTTTTATAATATATTATATAAATATTATTATATTTGACGTTATACAGCGTTTTATTATCGAATTAAAATGAACAAATTATTTAAGTGTTATTGAATGGAAAATTTGTACAATTAATTTGATTTTAATTAGCTTAATTAAAAATTAATGTTTGAGAGAGAGAGAGAGAGAGAGAGAGAGAGAGAGAGAGGAGAATCACGTGAATCAGCGGAACATTAATTAATGCTACTAAAATTACTTTCGGTGTGTTCAGCGTGGCATAGAATTTTGCAATTGCATAAGCAAATCCCTCTATAAAATTTCTATTGTGTACAAATCTAAAATACAGAAACAGTATTTCTTTCCGCATAGTTCTGAAAATCATATTGTATTATAGATTCCGCCGTCAATTTATTCGATGTTGTAATAGTCAAACGGGGGCTCTTGATCAGTTTCTCTTTCTTTTTTTTTTCGATGCTCGACTCCAGCTGTAATAGTCAACAACGAGATTCTTCTGGATCTTAATATCGATTTATCGATCGTCGACTTCCGCGAAGTATCATAAACCTCCGCCCGTTAAGGCGCGGTTAGGACCGTTCGCCGATTTGCGCGATGCAGGAAAACCGCGTACATCTTTTTTTCGTTCGCGTTCGTTCTCATTGCGCCGTGAATTACCGCGGCTTCTCGCGCAACAGAGAGGAAATTAATCCTAAGAACACGGCTTTTTGTCGATGTGAACACCCAAGTGGCCACGACGTGTTCTAAACGCGCAAGGTTCGGGTGAGGCAATTTGCGTCACTTTAGTTTGTTGATATCCTCTCATCGACTTTTACCTACACCTAAAAACGAAGAAGTGAAAGAGAAAGTTCGAATTTATCGTAAAGTAAATTTTAATAAATTTATAAAGTAGTATTTAAAAATTGGAATAAAAAATGGAGTAATAAATCTGTATCTATTATTCGATGGATTTTAATATTGTGACGATTAGGATTGATATTGTTTGTCATCGTGAAACGCGAGCTAATATATTCTTGCGGAGTAATCTTTTTTTTTATATCCCTAACCTGATTAGGCTGTCTAGCACGTGCATACTGTTTTCTCCTTCATTTTATACTTGAGATTGAATTCAGACTAAGGATTTTCGCTATCGGCATGCAACTTTGACAGCATGATGTCGGAGAAAGTCGTTCCAAGCTCAGTGAGGATGACAGTGTATTAGTAAAAACGGCGGTAAGAGGTTCAGAGATGCTACAAACGGGGCCCCCCACGTGAAGGAGGGCCCGATTCGACGGGGATAAAAATGCAACGCGCGCACAAGACCCGACTTGGCGGTTCGGCGGCCAGTTTACGAGTCCCTGCGAACACGGTCGTAAAGTTTACTATTTCGCGCATAAACCGGCGCGATAATGATTACTACTTCCGCGCGGCGTGTCCCTCTCCGCCGGGAGGAAGTCGGCGTTTCGCGGATCGCCGTATCTCATGATCGGCCGTCGTTGAAGCTTTTGTTCGCGTTCGAAGCAGGCGGGCCTATTGTCCAACTTCTCTCTTCGACGTTCTCTCAAAGCCCTCGCTACCTAAACTCTCTCCCGGCACGAAATGCGTGCCTACCACCGCGGTCGC
Organism: Mycetomoellerius zeteki; assembly: GCF_001594055.1. Classification (NCBI taxonomy): domain Eukaryota; kingdom Metazoa; phylum Arthropoda; class Insecta; order Hymenoptera; family Formicidae; genus Mycetomoellerius; species Mycetomoellerius zeteki. The sequence continues at coordinate 550,436 of NW_017256643.1, read as the reverse complement.
TTACTTTTTTGCCCACGTAACTCTCATTTTGATCAATTTGAGTTTTTTGTCGGGGCGGCAACCGTTGACTTTACTACCGAGACCTCATCTCCACTCTTCGCCCGCTCGTCCCGTCCTTTCTTCGTCTTCCTTTCGATTCTCGTTCTCTCTCTCTCTCTCTCTGGTTCTCTTTCTTTCTTGTGTTTTCCTTCTCTCTTTTTCCCTCATCTTTCTCACTCCCGCTCGTTGATTACCTTTCTCAGCGATTACCCATCTCTTTCTCTCATACGCACGCATGCATTAAATCTCATCTTTTGTCCCACGTGCTCCTTCCATCGGCATAGTGATTCACTCGCTCGCTCATGTTGAGCTTCCGTGACGTCCGGAATCGTCGCTAGACAGAGAAGGATACAGTGACGGATTGTTAGCCGGGGGCGGGTCTGATAGTTGGCACTCTTCTGTCCTTAGAACCGCGGCGGAAGTGCCTTATACTTGCCGTGAGTTTCGTGTTTCATGTGTCTATAAATGAACGAAACGCAACGATTTCGTCTTCCGGTCAAATATTGCTTTAGCCGAAATGATTTAATATTAATCATTAATTTAAAAGCTGATCGATTCGCCAGTAAGAAACGCTTGGCGTATACATGATTTAATAATATTAAAGCTGTCTGTTTGAATTTATATATAATAGAAACACACATAATTAAATGTAGGGCGATATGCGGAAAACGCGAGATAAAATTTACCTACTAGTAATAAGATTATATTTCTAGTTGATTATATATATATATATATAATGTCTTGTAAATTACATATAAATTGTGAAGCGCGTTGCTTTTGCTTTTAACTGTTCAGCAAACTGGTCGAATGATGCCTCTCGTCTGGCTAATCGTAGAATCGTACGTGACCGATCAAATGATCTTGTCGATTCGTGCTGTAAAGCATATCGTGAACGGAATCGTGAAGACCGACGCGCGTTGGACATTCTCTATTCGCTATGGTCAGATACAGAAGAACACGTGTTTCGTGTACGTTGCTACCATCATACGTGAAAGAATAGTTAACAGATTTCCCTGAGTTAATCATTTTTTTCATTTGTTAATTAGGTAATATCGTATTTGTACGGTTCAAGATGTAATTTAATACATGTTATATTTATAAGGTATAAATTTTCTAAGCCCAATATAAAACGTATTTTCCTTATTTAAGTATATGGCATTTATGTTTATTAATTGCGAGATTCGCAATTTTCCCGAAGCTCTTTTTCATTCAAATTAATATCCGCATCGCAAATTATTCACAATGCTTAATAGTCTTGCGACATATTTGCTCGCTGCAAGAAAATACGATATACAAGATCGCCGAAACGAGACTTTCCCATTATCCAGTGAGAGAATAGACGCTGGCCTCGAAGTAACCGCAATAAGTCACGGAAAAGAGTAGTCGATGCTCCCGGAAGTAGAGTTGGCGGCGAATGAGCTAACGGATGGACACCGCGGACTATTATTTAACTCTAATTGATGATAGCTCGCAAACTGTTCCACATTGATGGTCATCGATAATCGCTAATGATTCCGATCTCTAGCGCACTGCTGAGGGGCACCGCGAAATAATCCTCTCGTTATTCTCTATCTTTATCGTACGCGTGAGCATTTCGAGGCACACGCAAGTGTGCGATGATCGATATTTCGTACAAGTATTGATATTCGGCATAGATTGTTCCTTTAACGGTATCGAATTTAGGCTTCTCACGTCTCTCACGACCTAGTTTAGTTAGAAATATATGAGTTCATTATAATACCGAGTACAAAAGAACAATCGCTTTCTTTTTACGTTAATATATATATATATTTATTATATTATTATTTTTATTTATTACAAACTTATAATTTTTAACTTAATATTTTATAATGTTTTAATTTATAATAACATTTAATTTTTTAAATTTATTATAATATAAATTTAATTCTATTATGTACTCTTTAAATTTTTTGAAGTGAAATTTTACTCCAAAAGAGTTAAAATACTGCCATTGAAAAAAGTGAAAAATTTGTACTCTTGAGTAAGAGTGGCAGATTTTCACTCTTTTTTGGAGAGATTTCATACTTTTGGAGTGGAGTTCACTCTAAAAGAAAGAGTGAAATTATTCTCCTTTGGAATTTGCCACTCTCATTCAAGAGTAGAAATTTTTCACTCTTTTTCAATAATGGCAGTATTTTAACTCTTTTGGAGTGAAATTTCACTCCAAGAAATTTAGAGAAAATGATAGATATTTTAAATTTTAATGTATAGATAAATAAACTTTTTTTGTTACTATTAAAAATTTTTGTTACCATTAAAAAACAAAACAAATATATGAATATGAGTAACTTAAAGATGTCAATACTTAGCGACACAAATTAAATATTAAAGAACTTTCGAATGCCGTATGTGTGTTCGTATAGCGGGCCTGCGCGTTTTATAAATATGAGGTATGAGACGTCTTGTAACTCGCCACTCGTCGAATAGTGCAAGTAATCGGTTAATCGATAGATGGTCGCGCGATATGTCGCCATGAGAAGTGGAATTCGCATCGGGCAAACGAGATTGTTACGTTGTTTCTGCTATTTCGTGCGCGGGCGGGGAGAGGTGAATGACGTGTTACGAAGGTAGTTAACGGAAGAGTCCTCAGGGCTACGTACATACGTACGTTCAGACTTAGTGATCTTTCTCTCTCACGATGAGAACGGAAAAAAAGGACGGATGTCGGTGGTACAAACGCACCCGCGGTGATGATTAACAGCCGGGCCCGGCGCATATCTCCGGGGCCTGACCGGAGAGGGTAATCGATTAATATACGATATCGAGCCCGTGCGTCTCTCGCGGCCATTGTTTGTTGTTAATTACACTGATACATCTAATCGACAAGCGAGGATCGGGCTCGACTATGATTCGGCGATTTGACCGGTCGCGGATGCGGGCTCCGACCCGGTTCTCCGAGATGTAAATGTTCCTTTAATGCAGATATCGACGTCGCTGTACCGCGACGTCGAGATACCGGGCCAACGGCGGCATTGTTTGGTAACATTGTAATGTTGCACCGCTCGTTTATCTGTGGCCGGCATCGAATCCGGCATTCTAATTAATACAAGTCGACGCGTCACGGCGACCGGTTTCATTATGGACACGGCACGAAGCCGAGAGTCCGCGTTATGACATTTATATGCGAACATATACTTCGCACTAATATAACGTGTGCCAATTTAATCAGACAGTTCGTTAATTTTTTTTAAATTAGACTACAAAAATTATAGGCATGAGAATGAGAATCTTGTAGATTACATTGAGATTATTGACATTATTAATTAGTTCAGTCCACGGTAGATACACCCAAATATATATGCTTTATCTTATAAAAAAGTTTTTCGCGATTTGAATATAAAATTTCTACAGGAAATTATGTTCTTATAAAAATGACAAATTCATTACTTGTCTGATCAGATATAAGTACACAAACATGATTATCATACATATATTTAATATGTCAAATTTTTTTATAATATTTAATAAACGTATCTTTATACATAGTTAATAATATAATCCAATTTTTATCTTATAAAAGAGCAAAAAAATCAGTAAATTGCATGAAATATATTAACGCATTAAACAATATTAATATTCCCGATTATACGAAAGTAATACATTTATATATGTAGGTATAAATGAAAATGATGAAGGCTATTGTTGATGATGCACAGAAGTTACTGTCGATGAATGTTTAGATTGACATATACATGCTATTGATAAAATTCAATCAGATAAGTTTAGTGTTTGTTTAGTGTGCTGAAATAGTACTGCTGGAAATATTCTCGGCAGTGACTTTGTCTTCAAACTTATGATTTTGGAACCCCCATTAACCTGGACCCCCCACCATCGAAAATCAAATTCGCGATAGGTCAAAAATTTAGTGCTCTTTTGTTGCTAATTAGTTGCTCTAGAGCGAATTTTGTTGCTCCAACCGTTTAGCAGCAATAAAAAAAAAATGGGGTCCAGATTAATATAAAGCTGGACCCCCCATAATGAAAAAATGGATATAGAGCTGCGATATCAAAAAAACAAATGCACCAGATTTTGTTGCTTTTTTGTTGTTCTAGGATAGTGCAAAGAAATATCGAAAAAATCACATTGTTAAATTCCGATGAATAATCAAAACTGCATTGTCGCGCGTCGCAACGTTATGACCAAAATTTACATGTATAGAATTTGTTACTCGCAAGTTTTTGGTACTAAAATGTTCCTTGGAACGTATACTATCGAAATATACCCGTTTCCGAATTTGTTGTTAACCCTAACACATGAAAAATAGACGGACGGACGGATGGATGATACAATAGAAAGAATTCATATAATATCTATCAACAAAAAGGACATTGGGAAAATTTAACAAATGATTTTTCATGTGTTAGGGTTAGCAACAAAATCGGAAACGGGATATTTCGATAGTATACGTTCCAAGGAACATTTT
>NW_017256643.1:541693-545466 GCF_001594055.1 Mycetomoellerius zeteki | reverse complement strand
TATACATGTAAATTTTGGTCATAACGTTGCGACGCGCGACAATGCAGTTTTGATTATTTATCGGAATTTGTTTAACAATGTGATTTTTTCGATATTTCTTTGCACTATCCTAGAGCAACAAAAAAGCAACAAAATCTGGTGCATTTGTTTTTTTGATATCGCAGCTCTATATCCATTTTTTCATTATGGGGGGTCCAGCTTTATATTAACCTGGACCCCATTTTTTTTTTATTGCTGCTAAACGGTTGGAGCAACAAAATTCGCTCTAAAGCAACTAATTAGCAACAAAAGAGCACTAAATTTTTGACCTATCGCGAATTTGATTTTCGACGGTGGGGGGTCCAGGTTAATGGGGGGTGATTTTGGATCAATGGAAAAAATGATTCTACTCAGTGGCTGGATGAATGCATTAGTAAGGAAAGCCACGTATGTTTTTTGCACATATTTGTTGTATAATTAATTGTTCTCTTATACTATTTTCCTGTTGATTTATCACAAAAATTATTTTACATATGTGCTAAAGAATAATGTGTAATTTAATTGTCAAATCGTATGATTGTATAATACTGTGATTTTATGTATGTATAAAATATTGTAGATAATGCTCTATACGCAGAAAAAACAATCATAATCGAATTAACAAGATATGTTTAAATAAATTTTGGTAGAAGTGAACAGAATTTCCTTGTTATTAAAATCAAATATTTTAGTATGCAACCAGAACATTTAGGTGTGATATCGATTAGACTTTGGTTAGTGTGTAATAATTTTCAAGTATCTGATTATTAGGGAAACAGAACACAAACATGATGACTAACGTGACATACTAGTATATAGGTAAAAGTAGTAGAGTTGAACAATTTCTGGTTATCAATTATTATGTTTGATGATCACCTGCGAGCAGTACGTACTATGTACAAACTATCTACGTAGCATCGCCGAACCTAATTTTGAAGACTTGTGTTGGACAAACTATTTTACTAGAATATCGATGAAAAGTCTCATAATGATATTCTAATAAAATGATTTGTTGTCTTCAAAATTGGGCTCGAAAACGAATACATTTGTATGACTCTTATCTATAATGATTAATTAAAATTTATTACATTACTAAAGTTTTAGATAGGTATCTACATATTTTGCGACTGGAATTTAGCTACCATATACTATTAATAAGATACATTATAATAAGAGATTGCTGTTATATTTCAATCAAAAGTTTTGTTATTTTCAACAGAATGCACGCAACCAATGTGTGTGGTTACAGTAACCAAAATATTTTAATCAAAATTATGAATCCTTCATATTTCCCTAAATAAACAAGATCTAAAATTATTATATACGTATTTCAGGTTAATTCAATCATTTTTTTTAGTATACTCAGAAGAGAATAAATGTCTGATCGGAGTCATATTTTCATAAAGCGCAATGAGTTCATTTTAACATCCAGTTCGTCTCCCACCTGCTCGAGGTTAGCTGTTAAATCGCCGGTTAATTGCGTGCGGCCATTCGCAAGAACGAGTCATGTTTCGCCGATGGTGCGTGGCCGGGCTCCAAGTGTCGCGTTAATTACTGAACGTTAGGCAAGCTCCTCCCTCCCGACGTATAGGTAGATGGATGGATTACTTAACACTTGTCACGCCTCGCTAATTAACATTCAGTCATCTCCCTCTCGGAAGTGCTTCCCCTGTCCCTCCGCCGCAACGATGACGACGCGACAGGTGGAAAGTCGTTTAATATTTATCGACCATCGCTCCCGACCCCGTTGGCACCTTTGGGGCCCGATACACGCACCCGGCCACGGCCCCGGCCCCGGTCACAGCTCAATCAGAATTCGTGATGGCGCGCGACGCTTCACGGAAAATATTAGAATACGACGCCATGATCGCCGATTAACGACGGATAAATGGACGGGTGCGGAGTATCTTTCTTTCTTTTTCTTTCTTTTCTCATCCGCGACTGTCAATGATGCGGGGTCTCGACAGGTTCTACGGAATTCCAGATGCAGGACGTTTCGTCCCATTGAATGTAATCTGCGCATTCGATCGCGACCGGGTGTCGTCGGAGATGTGCACATTGTTGAATGCAGGCGTGCGTAGATATGGTAACTAATGAAACTTAACACGTTCAATGCCGTGGCATTGCTTAGCTGACTCTAATATTGACGATGAGATTCTTGGAAGATCGTCGCGAGAGATGTTTTATTGGTTGGAATTTTTGTTGGCTGCTTATCTGGATGAGAAACGCGCATGGTCGATGCAGATGAGGCAAATCGAGTACATCTTATTTTAGCAAATAAGCGTGTGCGTGTAAATGCAATGTTGTCATACCCATCAAGAATGTCTATTAGTATAAAGATAATAACAGTAAATTATTTCCAAGTTCTCCATCTACTAGATCGCAAGTTATCTTAATTCCACTACTGACTTAATTCAGTGCAATTTTACTTGTAATTAAAGTCTTGGAAAGTTACGAGAAAAATGTTTCAATTAAATAAGTAAGGAAAAGGCTAATGTGGTCGAGGCTCATATAGTGTTTAGTAATATTTTTATATGTAAATTATAAATACATCTTTTAGGGTTTAGGCTTTTCTGGTTTTTCATTTTCTGATTAACTTGTGGTTATATTTAACCTGGTAATTTAAATATTGCAATTTGAAAATTGTTTGTAGTGAGTAACTTTTAAAGTTACCACAAAATCAGTAGTTTAGTGATTAATCATAGCTAGAAAAACACAATTTTTAGATTATTATCAAGTTAAGAGAGGTTAAAACTAAACCACAAGTTAACCAGAAAATGAAAAACCACGCCTCAGTTATGTAAACTGCGCACTGCTTACTGCCGGACTTGAAACGCAATCATAAACTGAAACTAAAATAATATCACACAATTAAACTGATCGAAAAACGTCTCAAATATATATCATCTTTTTTTGTAATAAAATAGATTTAACAACGCAACAATTTCCACGTTATAAGATGCGAAAATTGTGCATACAGAGAAATCGCATTTCCGTAAAATAATGATAGTTCGGTCACACGTTACTAAATTTGCTTGTAGAGTTGAGAGGTTAATTAACAAACTTAAGCAACATTTGATATGGTCAATGTTTGAATGGTTGACAGCCTGGGAAGACCGTGTCCCATTGGCGCTAATGTTGAGGCTAATGACTGTAGAAGTCGATGTCATAATTGAGAGGAAAAAAGATAATGCTGGTGTATCCTATATGAAGAACGACATTAGAAGAACGGTTATGACATAATTACGCAAATACGTCGTCTCATTTCACGCGTCATTCATTTACTTTATCCTTCACTTCGGCCGGAAATTAATGGTTACACGTTTACGATTTTATAATCAAATATATTTAATTATAAATTACATATGTAAGATATAATGACAATAGAATTGACACACCTGCTGAGTTAGAATTCACTTTTTATAATTATTTTTCAATGAGAATCTAAATAATTCCACTGTTTAAACAAATTTGTCTGTCTAGTTATCTAGTTAATCTATCATTTACTCATAACGATAACTAGACAGACAAATTTATGTGGAATTAGGAAAGGAGTTATTTAGATTTCCGTTGAGTTTACAAATTAATTATGAAAACTGGATACCACAGAGTGGGAGATTTCAATGATCCCGATCGATCGCGGTACGTACGCCACTGCGACGCGATATCTAATGAGGCTATTAACACGCTCCGCGCCGTCGAGGAAACTTAGACGAGCGTGCGTTTATGACAGCCGATGACCTACCTAGCGGCTT
>NW_017256643.1:466201-541656 GCF_001594055.1 Mycetomoellerius zeteki | reverse complement strand
GAGCCGATCCCCTCGGCTTTAGCAGGTGCCCGGCCGCCGAGGTACCATTTAAAACTTCCTCGCTTTTACGCACTGGCTGTACGCGTGACGCGTGCCTCCAGGCCCCGATCCGATCCCGGGTTCAAGACGCGACGACGCTATTAGCCAGCTTGGCGCATTAGCGGGCAATGCGCGTGAGGATTACCGACGTTACGTAAGTTCCCCATTACAGTGCGAATTACAAGCGACTCTCGCGGCCGGTTAGAAATCACTTACGGCGATCGACTCACGGTGGTACTCGCGGATTGGATAAATTATCGCGGGAATGTTCTCTGAACGTATGCAAATTATGAGCGAGAAAAAAAAGATAGCCAGTTCGCTTGAATAGATCCGCCGTCGCGATTGCGCTGAGATTGCGTCGATTATATCGGGTATGAATCACGATCGCATTGCACACACAATCGTCATGGATGAACGAGTGTGTCGATGCGCGTAGCTGCTAACCCGTGTCATTGAGCGGATGAGAATTAAAAATCAAACTGCAAAATTATCCGTTGAGGCTTCCTCTATGCTACGTGACGCGTGTAATTTAATACACATTGTTTCCTTCGATGTGAATTCACTCTCGAGGCTCCCGATATGTACACGTATTTAGCCTTGTTGACTGGACAATCCTTGCGAAATGAGATAGAAATAGAGTTATTACTCTGCCGACAGTAATAGATAATTATTCGAAATCATGACAATTGGAAACCACGATGATAGTTCCGCGTGTATCAACATCGTATAATAGATTAACGGGTTTACATCTATCACGAATATTACTACCGTAAGATGGAATAAAGCTGCTATGAATATTTTTTTTTCTCAAACACTAAGTAATTCCAGAATTTTATTTTCACACGTTCTTTTTTTATATCAGTTTGATTTTATCCTGTCTCACATTATATCATTTATCAAACGTAATTAATAATCGCGATACACTCTCTATGGAAATACAGATTATACGATGTTCTATCTTGATCGCAGCGGGTGCCTGAGAGACCCAAAAGGCCGGCTAATACCAAATACGAATAATTAATCGCCCCACTTACGGTTGCAGAGCTATGGCTAATCGAATGCGAATGCTTTCTGTTGCAGATTCGTGCGAACCCGTTGCGGAGCGACCTTACGGTGAGTGACTCACGATCTCAATTTCCCAGAGATTACAAGACCGTACTTATGCCACGGTAAAAATCGTCGCGGAACCTTCTATTCAGTATCTTCCGTGAAAAAAATATCCTCCCTATTACGCAGTCTGTGCACTTCGAAACGCGTTGACTCGACTCGCGCAATTCGCTTCCATTCAGTGCCTCATTCGCCGTTGATTTCATACAGCATTGCGAAACGCGATGTAACGCCGCTGGGTGCCTGTTTTCTCTCTTCTCTCTCTCTCTCTCTCTTTTTTACAGCGCACACCGACCCGATCGTGTGCCTATGCAAACTTGTAAATTAGATCGAATTCTCGGAATAATTACTTCAAGCGGAAAGTCTCGGCTAGTTTTATATCGTAGATACACCAAACCAGAGTAAAAAGCGGCCCGACTTTCGATTATAACAAAAGATACTCGTATTTTCATAGAAATAGTGAGAAATTGCTTGACTAATTTTTCACACATTACATATATAATGTAATATAAGTTTTTTTTAAATAATAATTAGCTAGTTTTTATAGCCATGTTTCGATGTACACCAGTTGTGAAAATCTACAGTATACGTAACGTGAACTTTTTCAGTAATAGCAGTATATCGGAACACAGCTTATAATGTTATTTGATAGCAGATTAAAAACTCAATTTTTAATATATTTTTTGTATCTGTTCGCAAACTTAATTCTCGATTCTGCAAGACTGACGTTCTTCTCTCTTTTAGTACCTTCTTGCGTCGACACTTTCGTATTCGAGTTCAATGACGGCGAATCCGACAAGCGGATCCAACGACGGTTGGAAAGACGTTTCGAAAAGCCGTTCATCTCTGGGCGTGATATCAAGTCGGGGGCTGTTAGGAGAGCATAAAAAGCCGCGTTGCATCCGGTCGCGTCTCCTCTATGCCAGAAGTCGTAAAATTCAGCGTTATGCGATTCGGGGCCTGTGTTTTGTCCCCCTTTCGAGATTATGATTATCCCAGCAGTGGCGGCAGCCACCGTGGCTAATATCACGCAATAAGCACGCCGGAGCCCAAGAAAGCAACGGTCTATCCTTCTCTCTTCCTCTTTCGCGTTCTCTTGCTCTCTTTCCCGCTCTGTCTCTGCCTTTGGCTTCGTCCGTCTTCGTCTCTTAACCTTCTCTTCTTCTGTTTTCTTCCACCGGTATATAATATGTGCCACCAAACCTGATGGTGTAAACGGTCATCCAGTGGAAACACGTGGATGGTCCAGGAGGCCATCAAACGAACCGCGTAGCCTTGCGAGAGCATTCTAACTTTCCTGAAGCGACTCCATCTTCACGGTCTATCGTACGTTTGAGAACACCGAGTAGTCGCGGTAGTTGACTAGGTGTTGCGTTGCTAATGGTGGCGGAATGCCCTGAGGACTGTTGGATCGTTCATATCTTTTAGTAGGCACAGAATATTTCTTGATAACAAAACCACTTCTTCTCTTCTATTTATTACGTTTCCCTTTAACTCCTCTTTAAAATAAGAAATCTTATCTTTATTTGAAATCAAGAATTATTCACAACAAAGTATTTCTACATGAGCGAACGTTGAAGAATTTTTGTTTCGGCGGGTAGTCGAGGTATTTGAGATTTTCGGGGGTTGTCGAATCAACAGGTTTCGGTTATGAGAGTGTAAAGCGTTTTGAATCTGACCCCTCGAGGGGCATGAATCCTCGGGCGCGAATCTCGATGTAGGAGAAAAAAAAGGGCGAATCTTGTCCGTGGGGGGTCGTGTCAGGCGCGGTTGCTCTCCCGATCGGTGAAATTGCGCGCGTGTGTTACGCGCGCGTATGTATTAAACGGGGGTAGTCCGCCGACCCCACGCTACGGGGGTGGCTGACAGCCGATTAGGGCAAGATGGGAGAGAAGCTGAGGGCCCCCACGGAAAACTTAAAATAACATCGCTCGATCATCCGGGTGTCTTCACAGACAGCCGACGACGCCGTGCTCCGCCATTCAAACGTTTACCATCCCGTCACCTTCCGCTGCTTCCTGGTTTACCCTAATCTTCGCCTGTGAGTGTTCTATGTCGCGAACCAACCTGTTCTCGTTTAAATCAAGCTGTATATTTACATGTTTACATGTACAATAATCACCGGTCTTTCTTTAAAAGGTTGTATTACGTTAAAGAGAGGAAATTAGTCACTTAGAATTAATATTTTAAAGTCTGTATAAATTACTTATAAATTTATAATAAATTCTCTATCATTTATTTTACAATTTATTTATGAAATATAAAAGCAAAGCTGTAAAATATTTTGAACATTTTTATAATTAACATATTCTTATTTATTTTTTAGAAATATACAAATTATTTATATCGGTTTTAATTTTTTTATTCGAATAGGTATATATGTTAATATTATTGTTAATTATTGCGACAGATTGTTAATATTATTGAGAGAAAAAATTGTTAATAAAACTTAGATATCACATAAGAGAAAGATATCGTCGCAAGATTTTTAAGTTGATTTGCCAGGGAAATTTTCGAAACAGTCAGAGGTTGAGCACCTCTTCGATGCTCATTACAGAGCGTCCCGCCCCCGGCGGCGGATAATCAGGGTGTATGGGGGAGTGAGGGGGGCGGGGGCGGTGGGTGACCTCGCCCGGGGCCTTTACTCTCCTCTTCTTCGCCCTGCCACTTCCACGTCTCTTTACTCTGTTCTTCCTACCTGACGGAGTATGCCTTTCTCTCTCCTTCCTCCTCTCTATTCTCTTATCTCTTTTCCTCTCGGCGGTATCCAAGTCCTTTCCTCTCGACGCTTTCGTCTACCAACTACCTGCGAAGGTGACGGAGCAGCAGTTCAGCTTTACGAATTGCGATCTCGGCGGTACTTTGCATTCGGTGTATATTGCTATCATCCTCGTCGCTTTATCCTCTGTCGTTCCTTTTCAAAATTAAGTTCTTTAAATTTTATCTAAATGTATTTGTGGCAATGTCTGAATTATTCTATCTAGTCCCTTGCATAAATAACAAACAGAAATATTTATATTATTTTTAAAAAAATAATATATAAATTTTTTTCAATCATTTTTTGATAGACGATTAGATAATCTAAAAACTTTACTTATGATACTCATTTATTTTCATGTTATGAATATTAAAATTTATTATCACGAAATGATTTTATAAATATGATACATGTATTAGAATATTCACGATATTGAGTGCTTCGATATTTCCGAGATAAGAAGATTAATCAATAGCGCGAGAGAGAAAGAAAGCCATCGGCTATTTGGCTGCGAATAATAATGATTATGGGCAGGTACTCTCCGCGAACAGGAAATGGCGTTGGTGAACGTCGATGGAGGTAGAAGGTAAAGTTTTTTGATTCGTCGGTTCGCCCGCGACGACAGTAAGCCGTGTGGTTGCCTTCCTTTTTGTGGTTCATTATCTATGCAGAGACTAGTGAAGAGAGCGCGGACAGATGGGACAGAAGAGAAGGAAGGAGAAAGGTCTAGGGTCAGGATTCACAAAGAATTGAGAGTTTCGGGACACGCCGCTGAATAATTGGAATCCAAACAGGGGACTCCACTCGGTGCTCCATGCGGATTCTCAACCTGTGGATCTACTGTTATTCTTGGAAAGAATTTATCCGCGTAAGGATTAATGTTACGGCACACGTGATAGTTTCGATGCATTGAAAAAACTTGTATCGTATGAAAGAGTCTCGTAATCTGAACCCGATCTAACTTGCAAAGAGCACACGAGAATGGATCCTCTACGCAGAGGGTTCTCGCAAACGCGATCAAAGAAATTTCTTCCGCGAACACGGTAATTCCACGCACAGAGAGTACTGGTAGAGCTGCTCTCGTCTCCGCTCGAGCTTCTCAAAAACTATGCACGCTTCTCGAGCGCGTTTCCAAGAAATTTTATATAACCAACCGTCGTTGCCTATTCACAGTACTCGTTCCCTCAGATTGTGTCCAGGACGCAATGTACGCTCTTTTCGCCGTTACGTATTGGAATGTGACGACTGACGGTACTACGATGATGCTCAATCGCCCGTTTATCCCGTTACGAGATTTTTTCTTTCCCTCGCGAACGCATCAGCCACCGGCCTGTCTCAAACTCGTTCGATGGGTGTGCAAGAAAATGTTGATGCCACTCGTCTTCGAGACCCTTCACGCATCCTTTTGCCTTTCTCTAAAATGGTCAAGAAGACTCAACGGGTCGGGGAGGTAACATGCGGTCGATATTCTGCCCCGTTTAGGGATTGACGAGATTCATCGTAAATTACTGATCTCGATGACTGGCGAAAGATGGTTTTACACATTAGCTCCCTTTTTTTAAGAAAATGGAAAATCGATTAATGTTCCCAATATTTTTTAAATAATTATTCTTTGTGTCATTAACCCTCCGTCTGCAGTTGTTATTTTTACTTCCTCTATCCAGCCGAAGTTTTTTTTTACCGTTTTAGACTTTCAAAAGCGGAAAATTTCAGGATTACTTTTCAACATCTCTATTACATTATCAATAATTTTTTAATAAGATATTTTAAGAGTAGAAATCGGATTCCGCTTTCCTTTATTTCGTAGAAATTTGAGAGTGAAATATCACTTGGGCAAAAAATCAGATTACAGACGGAGGGTTAATGAATATAGTGAATTTTTTATCTTGAAAATAAGTTAATAATAATATTTCGCCGATCGAATCACGTTTTACATTCGAGAAGATGTGTGAGGTTGAAAACTACACAGTAACTTGCTTCAAAATGGCCTCGTTCATAATTTCCTTGTAATTATCCCCTCTTATCTGTGCGTGCAAATTTGCATATGCGACCGCAGTTAAGCACACAGTACACGTTATTCAATCTCTCAGATAGCGGCGAAGGAATGTAAGAGTTTCCGGAATCTGTTAACGAATGAATATGTGAATATGAGAGACGGCGTCATCATCCGTTTTATCAGACCTATCTGCGGGGCGAGCGATGTCCATTCACCTTCGTCACCTCATGTCAGAAAATGCATCATGACGTAGTTCGTGGGCAGTATCCGACACCTGCGGACGATGTTGGGTCTGCTCTCACTTTGCCGCGAAAACGGTGGCGCCATTCAGGCAATCCTCCGGTCCCATTAAAGAATCCAGACGGTACCCACGTCCCTTCTGAAAAAAAGGCAGAAAGGACAAGGAAAAGATGATTCGACAGCCGCATTAGTTCCCACAGTAATAATTGCCTATGTCCTACGCAAATTCCTAGATTGCTGCACTTCCTGGAAACAGGCTGACAGAAGCATAGATGTACGCATCCGCGCCAATTATTTTTTCCGCTTCCGCGAGAAAGAGAAAGAGAGCAGGATAAAGAAAGTGCGACTAGAGAGTTAGACGAACAAAGATGCTTTTTTTTTCTTCGAATATTGTTGATGGAACGGCATCACCGTTTTATCCGTGAACTAGCGTCCGTCCAGTTCGATAGAAGCTTTATCGCGCAAAATTGACTGTTCGGAAGTGAGGGCAAAATTTTAGTTCGTTCGATCGATTCAGGATTGCACGACATTACGTATCTTTCTTGAGTGTGCGAGGAAATTGGAGCTTCAACTGAATCTCACGATGTACCTAGAGCTAATATTTAATTTAGCACTAATATTTAATTTAATCTTTTTTTAACGCAAATTATACTATATAAATTGAATAATTTCTAATACAAGAAAAGAAAGCAGCTTTCTTTAATACATTTTAGGGCTGAATTTGAATTTATTGCTAGAAAAATTCCATTAGGTCGAATTTTTAAGATGTACTGAGAGAAATATGATAACTTACAAAAACTTTCTTATTGTTTAATTAAAAAATTTTGATTACATTAACAAAATTTTTAAACTTCACTATATATTGAAAAAAATGTGTTCTTTTACATAAAAAAAAATGGACCTGATGAAAATATTTCGATGACAGATTCGGGCTAAATGTCGAAAATTACTCTAAAAATAATTTTCATATGCTCCTACATATAAAACCTTATAAACTATAGTATATTATTATAGAATCAAGCACTTATTGTCTTCGTCATTTTTTCCGATTATTGTTAACAATTTCATTCACCAATAAGATGTTGCGTTAGAAAGGAATAATTATCGGATAAATTTAATTTTTTGGGGGGCCTAAATCGATCTAATGCGTGACTATGTCGAAGAATTCTTCATCTAGATCCATTATTCTTCATTCGATTCCGGATCGCGTTCGACATGGCTACATCGCGGCGCGGCTCTGAAAGCATTCGGATTCATGAATGAACTATGTGGCGAGCGGACGACGGCCCGACGGAAGCACTATTATTTAGCATAGCCACTTTTTCGGGTCGTCGTCGCTCCTCGCGGCAGCGGCGGCGGCAGCGGCGTTGTCTCTTTTGTATCGTGGTGAGCCGCGAGCGATGACGCTGCAAAGACGGGTGCGCTCCGATTCCCAGTGGATCTGGAGCAGGTTCGTTTCTTCTCGAAGATCCTCCAACGTAACTAATGGACGCCACTTCGCCTCGCTAGGACACTTTATTATCGTAATTCGACTTCTATTAGCGCGCCGGCTGAAATTGTTCGCCATGTCGACGGGACTTCGCACGTCGAGTACTTCAAAACTACGTCAGCTGTATAAATTCACACTCCGACTTACGCATTAAGTTATTTGCGTAGTCACGAGCATATGCAGAAATGCTTCTCCTGCAGGGATATATTCGAAACATACATTTCCAATCGTCTTATATGTTTTATTACATCATATGCTTTATATTTTAAGAGTTCCGTAATTTTACGTTTGAAATGTTTTTTGTACGTTTTTATTAAACTCCATCTCACTAAGTACAAATAGTGAGTATTGCTCATCACGTTGGCGAAACGCTTTCTTGAACTAATTTCCTACAGAAAAAACAGTTTTATTGAAGTATTTAAAAATTTAGGTAGATAAAAAAAATCTGAAAATAATTTTGTTGATCAATCAAAATAATTATATAAGACGCTCAAACTGGTTGCTAGAATGTCAAAACTTTTTGTAATATTACTCGTTATATTTGAGATTCCTACATAATTATTTGGACGGTCTAATAAAATTATGTTCAGATTTGTTTAGTTAAATTTTTAGATACGTGAGCAAAATCATTCTTTCTGTGAAAGAACACATCCCCGCTAGGAAAATATATGGAATACGTTGATATGTATTTTGCAGCATTTGCATATTGTAAAAGAATCGTTTTTACAATATTTTAAACGTTCTTACAATTTTTTGGATGCACATGCATCAAAAGCGAGTAACAAGAGAATTACTCCTGCCTATAGCTCTGGTCCGCTGCGAGTCTAATCGCGGCCCGATAAAAGGCAAAGTCGCACAAGCGAGCGTCGTAGAACTGCCCAGAAGCAATCAAGCGAACAATGACACCGACATTGGAGGCAACTTCACGCGCCGAGTCGCAATGCGGTGGACATTGTGCGTAGGATTAGCTTCCGGTCTGAGCTCTCTCTCTTTGTGGGACCAGGTGGGACCCAAGTACGAGTCCCGTTGAGGCGCGAAAAGTGAGGGAATCTTACACGACGACGCGAAGGTTGTTACAGGCCCTTCAATGCACCCGACTGGACTTGCATCGGAAAGTCTCGCGGTGTTCGCGCCCGCTGTGTTTTGCCGCGTTATTGCGCCGGATGACCGTATTTACGACTTGCTGGAAGTGCCGTAAAAAAGCGAACGTGGCTTGACGGCGGCGGGGCCCTCCCCGCTCACGTGAGAACTCTCGTAGGGCCCGCACTCGTGGACAAGCTTTCCCTTCTTTCTTCTTTCTGCTCCTCTCCTCTCGATCTCCTTCTTTTTACACGATCGTCACACCCGACGCCTTATTAAATCCGTAACAAAAAGTTCGTCGCACCATCGCCGAGCCGAGCCCTTAACTGATTCCTCCGCCGAGCTTCTACGCGACCTCCTTCCTCGCCGTTTTTTTATCGTCCTTTTGCATCCCTTTCGCACGTTTCTTCTGCTCGACATCTTCTTCATTCTTGCCCAGAAGTTTTTGTCACAATCATACGATACAGCAAACGACACGTCTTCCTGCGGCTAAGCGCAAATAGCTCGCTCATAAATTCTAATTAATCCCATGTAGCAAATACCGAATATAACTGTCATGTAACTTAGATGTAAAAAAACATTTGCATATATGTTATGTAACAATTATCTGTATTTGTTGGGATCGATTTCTTTTAACAATACGAAAGATATCTTTTGCAAGGAAAGAACGATTTTGCTGAAGTATCTGAAAATTTAGTCAGCTATTCTCTAAAACTTTTAAAATGAATCTTATTCTGAAGAATGAAATTTCACTCTTTAGAGTGTGATTCTACTCCAAAGAATTTAAAGGGTGATCTGAAAATAATTTTGTTGAACCATCAAAATGATTAGCAGGAATCACAAGCATGATAAGCAATGCTATAAAAGTTTTGACGTTTCAGCAACCAATTTCAGCGTCATAACTATTTCTGTGATCCGATAAAATTATTTTCAGATCTGTATTTAGTTAAATTTTTAGATACTCAGCAAAACCGTCTTTTCTGTGTGGACATATTCCATATATTGAATTCTCACTACAGATGCGCTGAAAAATTAGTTCGAGGAGGCGTTTCACCAACGTGATGAGCAATACTCACTGTGAGCGATGGTCGCCGCGCTATACTATTCGCACTTAGTGAGGTGGAGTTTATGAACATAAATTACGACGCGAACGGGGCTTTAAAGTGCTTGGTCGGCGCGGCATCGGTCGACGCCGCCGATGCCGCGGCATTGCCGACGTGTTGCGGTTTTCGGGCGATCCGATCCCGAACCGCAGAATGGTCGATTACCGGGTTCGGTCATCCGGCAAACGACTATTAATGATATTTCGTGTCGGATCTGCATGCTCCGACCTCGGCAAAGGGAGCCGACCGTACCCGAACTTTCCGTGCATTACCGGCGAGATTTTTACGCGTGTTCCGCGTGTCCGAACGGAATAGCGATCGTAACGGGGAGAGGGAGGCCCTCAACATTTCGAGGCCCACGTCTCAACATAATGCGATAATAACGCAATAGAGGATTGAACCGAGGTACCGCGGCATCTCTTTCCGTACGCGGGACCACCTCGTCTTCCTCCTGCCGGCATTCTCTTCTTCCGTAGAAGAATATTGCTCCACCTCCGCGCGGCGGAGGTGCAGAACATTTACCGACCTGCCGGCTATTTATTGAGGCAGAGATTCTCAATATATTCGAGTCGACGTTGTTCTTTGTGCCAACGTATTATATATTGTATTCCTAAAACGATTATATTTTAGAATACTAGTAGTTTTTCTAACAAAAGGGAAAGAAACAGGCTTATCATCATCCTCTAACATATCTTAAATATTTATTTAATGTATAAAAAAAGTAAAAATTATAAACGATGCTACATCTTTTTATATAGTTTTATTTTATTAAAATGAAAATAGTTTTGTGACTCCAAGAATAAATAAACAATATAAATAAATTGCCTATATGAGTTTCCACTGTTATTAGTGCATAAATAATATACTTATGAAACGATGAGATATAACTCGTAAACAATTGGAATGTACTTACTAATAAAGTTAACTGCTTCGATTCTGGATTTGAGTCCTCTTCAGTGCGGAAGTTGAAGATTCTGAAGTTTGCCATCATTCATAATCCATTCGACATATAGTTCAGATACCTTCCCCCAGTACCTTTCAGAAAGTGAGAGAAAATGAAAGAAAGAAGGAAAGAAAGAGATTACCGCTCTTGCCAAACTATTATTATAGGATCTCTATTTACAATCAGTTATATATTGTGTTCTTGTATTAAATTATAATTGAGCAACTTGAGAATTATCTAACGCAATTTCACATTATCGATCAGAAGACTCAAATTCATTCCTGATGGTGAAACGGCAGGTCACTTGCACTTACGCGAAACAACATGCCACATATAACGAACTTTTCCGCATGTTAGCGGTTTCTCACGGTACCGGAGCGCGCGTACGGACTTCAGTTTTTTTCTCGTAGCATTCACTTGGACGATTCCTTTTACTTGCTCGCCGTTTAATTCGAGTAATCCGGACACCGCGCAATAAAGCTACGCGGCAACGAGGTGGGTGGATTGCGTAATGCAGTTTTAAATAACGATCAGATGCGATTCTCTTCGGCAGGCGTGTGCGCCACACCAGAAATGCAGGACCAGAACCCGGCAGGATTAAAAATCGGCTTCGGCTTTAACGGCGGATCGCACGAACGCGAAGGCAGATACACAAATCAGGCCGTAAAGCCGATCAATTAAACGGCAGGCCGCCGATCTGCCGCGCATTATAACCGGTAATTATCTGTAATTAAATATTGGCCGCGGCCGCCTCACCGGCCCGACCGAACGTTTCGAGGGTGTGTTCCGATCCTTACTCGTATACTCTCTCATCCTCTCCGTCGTGTTGCCCACCTCGCCTTCTTGTTCCATCGTCGCTTCTTTCTTCCTTCGCCCCGTTCTTTTGCACAGCACCCTCGTTCCTCGTTTTTTCTTTACAAAGGAGCACCTTGCGTCGCGACGCAAGTTGGATTTCGGGTAAGAAAGATCGAGATGCCTTCTTTTATGTGTTACGATGAAAATATCTTTCACTCAATCATGTTTTCTCTTCAGATAAGAAACGAAAAAGTTGCATTTCAATTATTACAATAATTACAATAATTACAATAATTATATTTCTGTTCACATTAACAAATATTAAAACATTTTTTAATTCTAAACAAATATTATTTATGTTAATTAATGTGCGTGTGCGGGAAACAAATTTGCAAACAGTCTGTTCCGACATAGTTTTCATAATTTATTCTATAAGGAATTAATACTTTTAATTGCACATCTGATTGTAACGTATCACTTGCAGCACATTAAATCCTGAGAATTTGTACATTGTTATAATGTATCTATGTCAATTATATTTGATCATCCGCTCTTCTTTTATGAGAATAATTTGTGGTTTCTGTTTCGTGCGCGGATAGTCACAGCGCGATATATAAATAAAAGATGGCCTTCACACAAGGAAACCGTGCTCTCTGGCGCCGGAAAGCAAGTGATGCTCGCGTTTCCTTAATTGCGAGACTTCTACGAACTTGTTAAAATTACGGCGACGCTTCTCGTCAGCGGAGGAAAGATAATGATAGTGCCGAATGGCGTGTCTGAAATTTATGTGGACGCAAGAAGGTGGGTGGTTGCAGCCACCGGTAGGTAGGTAGGTAGGTAGGTAGATAGGTAGGTAGGTAGGTAGGTAGGTAGGTAGGTAGGTAGGTAGACCAAACGTTTGTTCGTTTCTCGAGGGAACTTCTGCATCCAGACACGAAACTTCGTTCATTGATTTATTCCCTGATGTTCTGCCGAATAGAAAATTGTTTGGCCTCTAATTAAAGGACGCGGGAAAAGCGCCTACAAATGATATACGGGATATTTTTTTTCTTTGCAACGATTATCCTGTATTAATTAGGGAATACAGGGATACAGGGAAAATGAGTAAATTATTAAGTATAGCTTTGATGCTAATAATGTTCGCTTTCGTTGGTAGGAAAAATATTCTTCTTTAACGGGGAGATAGCCAGAGCATTCTGTCGGCGTTGGCATTCCATTTCGGAGCCGAAGTCTCCGTTTAGGCATCGCATGACGTTCGTCTATTTATCAAGCAGTATCATCATTCGCCTTTCTCTACCGCGATGCCGCCCCCTACGGCGATTTAATCTAATTTGTATCGCCCTTTGTTAATCGCGGCCGCGTCGTTAATTCGTTCGGCCCCGCAAACCGGGACCCCATCGCCGCCCAAATAAACTACCGTACGTCCACGCTCCGTCCAGAGTCGTCATAATAAACGTAAAGGGGACAAAGGGGACACGTATCATTTTTTTTCTTTGAAGATGTGGAACGCGCGGCGTGGTCCGAAAAGATAATGTTACTGAAGGGTAACATCGAGCAAGGAAATTGCGACATGAGAGGATCATCAGATGGACGACCGTTAAGCCATCAAAATTATTAAAACATTATGTATAAATATTTTAATTCTGTAAAATTTTTATTTGTTCATTTAATAATTAGAAAAATATTGCAAAAATTTAATTTTCTATATTTATTTCCGGAAGGAATGGTTTTGCTAAAATATTTATCTAAAAATGTAGCTATACAAATCTGGAATTAAATTTTGTTGGACTAATAATTATGTTGGGTGCTCAAGCTGGTTGAACGTCAAAAGGACTTTTTGCATTGCTTATTATGCTTGAGTGTCCTGCATAATTTTGATAGTACAATAAAATTATTTTCAGTTTCTATAATACATCCAGCTAAATTTTCAAATATAAAATCATTCTTTCCGTGCATTACAATCTGATTTAATTTTCTATATTTATTTCTTACTACGAGCTGCCACTGAGCTTTGACCTGGGTTATATACTGAAGACTAGCACGATACGAGGGTTGCAGATTTCAAGGCACATATTAAGCAGGATTATTTATTGACTCGGCGTGCGAGCCCTTGATTTGATTTAACAAACAGCGCGCGGTAACAAATTGATAAGCGGTTGCGGTCGGCGAAGATCAGAGGCTCGGTGCCGGTAAGAGAAAGGGGTGAAGGGGGTTGTATTTCATGAAGGTTCGGGTCAGGGCCGAACGAACGTACCGCGGATATAGCGCGTCTTTATCCGTCTTTCTCTTTCTTTCTTTCCCTTCCTCTAGTCTTCGTGAGAGGACGCCATTAGCATAGGGGGCCCCCCCACGGCGAGTGCGGGGCCCAGCGGGCCCTGCACCGGTACACATTATATAGGTGAGGCTTGATATATAAACTGACTTCATTGATTTATGGATCGAACGATTCCTTTAATTATAATACGATATTTATTCAGATGAGCCGTGTGGCCGCTCGGAGTCACGCTGCTATATGATAATACGTGCTTTCTGCTATAGTTGCCGGGTTCTTACCTCCCACTATCGACTCTTTTTTACTGGATTCGTTCGTCTCTTTCTCCTTCGATAATCTCTATCTTTTCTTTGCTCTATACTGCCGATAGCATGTTAACTCTATAGCAGCTGTATCAGCGAAGACCAGGGTACATAAAAGCGCGCTTAGAGCTGCGACATGATATATTCATAGTTGGAAATAGCATAGGTATAATGAGATTTATTTATCCAAAATATCAGTAACTAATTTTTGAAATCATTTAATATTGAAATTAAAATGTCGATTTTCAGTTGCTGTTAATATCTCAGCGTAAAACTGTAATAGTGACTCTGAGGTCTTAACACAGATTGTACGTGCAAAGTGTACTTTGCAATTCTGAATAAGATACATATATTAGATTGTGTGTATTTGTATATTTGTGACTACAATGGGTCTCCATTTCCATTGTATCGGGTCACGATTAAGACCATGCTGATTTCTAGTACTCACGTAACACTCGGAAGAAATAGTACTGTCCTCTTTACTAGACGCGTAAGAAGAATTGAAACGTATTCCCTTTATTACGAACGTATATATTGTGGTTGATGTTAGAAGACAAAAACGAAAATTCGAAACGGCGATTGGTGTGATGAGGCGATTAGCGATCTGGAGGAGTAAAGGATGGTAAGAGAATGGAGAGGAGAGGATGGTAGCGGGCGAGGATGAATCCGAATCGTGTTCCCACACGTGGAGGCCGGGCGCACGATCGGTTCAACTCGGTAAAACACATGTAGATAATTACCGACATGCGGTATGAGCTCGTGATATTAATCACGATTAAGCCGATTCCGAGGCGTCCTGGTGCACGCCACACGCTACGTGGATCCAGTTTCGCGAGACTCCTTTCGTTCTTTTTCTACTGCGATTTCTTGTTCTCCACCCACGCAAAGTCGATCATTACTCTTTTCTTCTGTGCATTATCATCACACTTAATTATATGTATATATGCATGAAAATTTATATATCGCACACAAGCAATAATTTTTATGAAAATGATAAAATAACATATTAACGTTATAGCTGCATATATATTATTTTTCCTAGTATAATATTTATAAAGTTTGTTCAGGTTTTATCAACGATTGCGTTTAATGCTAGAACTGTCGATGATGCCATTTTGGCTCTGCTAATCTTTTCCATTTTTTTTTTATTAAATATTGAAAAAATATGTGTGTATAATAGAAATAATTTTAATGATACAAATAATATCAAAATAACTCTTCATTAAGCTAACTCTTCGAAAACAAGGATAAGAAATTAAATTGGCACCTTATTTGATAATTCTAATGGATCATTAGTAGTTCCAGTATTAAAGTTTATTTAAATCATCAAAATTTTTATTATCGCTTTTATTCTAAAACATTGTTCGAGAAATATCAAAAACTTTACTATTAAAATTTTATTGGTATTATTATTAGATACATCATTTCTAAGATTGAAAACTCGCAGTGCGAGTATTTCCTTAGAAATCATCTCTGTCATGTTTCTTGCTACGACTCGTCCGGATCTCTCGCGTTTTACCTTGACATATTTAAGATTTGCGCTGCCATACTTCTGTCTTCTCATATCTCCTTTCCTTTTTTTTTTTGCTTCTCCACGTACACGCATGTGTGCATACGAAGCCCGCGCTCGGTATAAATCAAACGCAGTGCCGCGCATTCCTTCCGTGACTAAGGATCGATCGGCATTTCGGATTGCGATACGATTCTCAGAGGATGACAATGGTGGATATTTTAATCGTAGTATTGAAACGTTTATGGATCATTACGATCTATCCTTTTTTCCCGTACGATATCTAATTATCTTTAAGCTGAATATACAAGTTTTCAGACGTATGTTACGTAATATCCCCAAAAATAAAATTTTTTAGAACAACGTTCCATGATACCGTTCTATTACTTTTTCTATTAACAATATTTCTGGACTAGTTTCACTAAACGCACGTCCCAACAATAAAGCGTGAAGAAAGTCGGGAAGAAACGAAGAAGGGTGAATAGGTACTTATTACGTGTGGTCACGTGTGCATAATTAGAGGCAAACCGATAACGGCTCGCAACGCTTGTCAAGCAGTTAAGTGTTACCCGAGGCCGTGGCCAGGTGGACTAATGATCTCCTGGGGCATCCTCGGCGTATCCTCGACGCATCTTCATCCCTTCCCTCTCCCTTCTTCATCTCTCCTCTCTATCTCGTCTTCTTCATCCATTCACGACGGCGCGGGACGCATTATCATTGCGCTCATTGTTACCACTCCTCGCGATACGACTTCATCTCCCTGCCATGCGGCCAATGCTACTACCACTCAACCGCCTGTCAGTACCGCCTGATTACCGTGATAATCTGCAGGAACGGCAACGGCTTTCGGCCGCGGATATGAAATCATTACTGCGCCATACAGCGTAAGATACACGCACGCTCTCGCTGGCAATTTCGATTTCGTTGGTAATTGAACCGTGGAAATTATCCAGGAGCGCTCTGTACAATCCGGCATTTCCATGTACCTCCTTCGGAGAGCAGATGCTTATATACCATGTGTGTTCGACTTCATAAGTTAGATTACCACTGACTGTTAATTGTTTACCAGTGTCATTTGTAATCACAGCGAACGAGAAGAGCATTAAAAAATATACACCAACAGCTTTCCATAAACTATCCTTTAACACTAGAAGTACCAATATTTCTTACTCATTAAAAGGATCAGGTGATTAAATTACTGAAAAATAAAAAGTGATAAAAAACCAAATGCTTTTTCAGTATAAAAAACTTATTAAAAATCACCAAAACATGTCAGAATTCTATCTTTTATACAGGAAATAAGTATAATATTAATTTCTAAAAAATAGAAACGATCAATAATAATAGTACCGCTCGGTACTTCTAGTGTTAACTAGAATGCTATCGTATATAAATCTTACGTGTGAATAAGCGAAGTCATGAGCGCTAAGCTATGCCTTCAGTGGTCATCAGGAGATTCAATCTGCCATGCTAGGCCAAGCGGGAACAAGCTTTTAAAAATTCAATCTGTTACGTATTAGTTTGAAATAGTTTGAATTCTTCTGTAGTTAGTATTATAACGGAGTCTGTAATAAGAAGTGATAAGAAATTTCAATTTTTTGAGTTTTGTATCATGTATTTTATTGATTAGTGTTATTAGAATACACACACACACACACATTGAACTACATACTGTATATTACTTTAAGATTAAATTTGATGGCTTATTATTTTTTTTCTCTTAATAATTATATTATTTGTGATTATAAAAGTTTAAATTATAAATATTTTGTCATTAAAGGTGTGAAATGTATGAAAATGTATTACATTAATTAACAGTTAATTAAGAGCCTATTTCATATATAAAATTTACTATTATCAGTACTATAATTAATTTATTGTTGTCAATAGCAATACTGTATAATTCAATATCGATAACATTCTAGGATTAATTCACGCAGCCATATTTCGCGAAAAAATTCACCTGAAACTTTCCGACGCTTCATTATTGCATTCAGCGGTATCATCGACATCGTTTAACATCTCTTCGTGAAAAGAAAAAGGAAAGAAATATTAGAGAACATCATGAGCGATTTTTACGTCTTCCTCTCTCTCTCTGTTTCCCGCCGCGCGTGAATCGCGGGGAATTAACCGAACGCACGCGATACTGGCGTGTAGTATGCCGCGGTATCGTAATCCACGCTGCAGTGCTGCAGAACCGCCGACGCAGCGTTGCGTGCGTCTCGCTTCGCTCGCCGGCTGTTTCTTCGTCGCTTACTCTCGGATCGCGTCGTGCACTTTTCGCCACTCTGCGAGTGCCTAACAAGGATTCGAGTGTAGAATTGAAACCGATACCGCATAAAACAGCTTCTTCCTTCGTGTCTCTGCCGAGCGGAAACGCCTTTTAACTTCAGCATTTTTTACAACGAGTCGATCGTTGTGCTGGATTGCATGAAGTCTTCCGCGATCGCTTCTTCAATTAGCTTTTTCTTTGTTTTTCTATGTTTATATATTATGTTTTACATCCAGAGAAAGGTTTCTTCGATTTAAAGAAATGTTTATTTGCTATACGGTTAAAGAAAAAATTTCTTTGATTTGAACGTCATTCTTTGATTTAAACATTATTTTTTTAAATAAAATAAAAAAATTTATTTGATTTAAAGAAATTATGTACAAATCAAAGAAATTTTTTCTTTAAGCGTAGCTTTTATAGCAAAGAAACATTCTTTAAATCGAAGAAATCTCTGAGTGTAGCTTCATAACTTCTGATATATACATAAAGTTATTTTTAGACTATTAACTTGAATTTTTACATACTTCAGCGAAATTGTTCTTTCTATGTATTAATACTGTTACAATTTATTATCAATACACGGACAGAACTATTTTGCTGAAGTATATGAAAATTGAAGTAAATAATCTGAAAATAATTTTATTGGTTCATCAAAATAATGATATACGAAACTCGAGCGTGATCAGAAATGAATTTTGGTAGTCTAACAAAATTATTTTCAGATCCAAAACTTTGTAGATACTTCAGCAAAATCGTTCTTTCTGTATATGCTCACTTTATGTAAAATTTATTACTCTATAAACGAGCATAAAAATGAAAACTTCATATTTTCAACTTTTCTGATTATAACAAGGACGACGAAAAAATAATGGCGAAGTCTCGGAAATAATCACGCGGATATCGAAATGAAAGATATTGTATTAACGAGGGCGGCTGCAGCATTCTTTAGAAGTGTATACTATAATACTGATTGATATGTTTGCGGGGCGGTTACCACGTGGTTAGACAGTGAAGCCACTACATCCACTCTTACCTGATGATTTAAGGGCCATATATTACAAGTGGGCTCTTGGCACTACTTGTAGTACTACTCGCGCTTCGGTACCTGTATTATTGAGACGTCCTGCGTGTAGGAGAGACAGAAGGGACGAAACATCAGCAGTATAATCTCTTTCGCATTAAATATCGATTGTGAACATCAAGATTTTTGCTCTATTCTTCTATATTCTTCTCTAATAATAATGACATTTGAATTCATAAGTTCTTGTAAAATTTATACAAACATCTACATGATGTAAATAAAATTACGGAATGAGATTACAAATTTTTCAAGAACAATCATAATTTTGTGATAGCCTTTCGATTTTTATAATAAAGACAAAATTTTCATTAAACGTGCTGTTTATATTTTATCTATTATTAGTATTTATATTTCTTAACTTGGAATTAATCAGTATAAATCAATATAAATCAGTAGATTTAGACTATATTATAATTACCGTAAAAACTAGATTATTTTAAACTCCAAGTCTCACGTTTTTCGACCATGATTAAGCGTAAAGTCCGGCCAATTGCTCATTAGGCGCCATCTTTGATAATGCCGCGCATAAAAGATCATTAACGTACGTCTCGTTAAGCATAAGAGTAAGCGCATCAAGAATCAGATCCAGGTAATGGTTGTTATTGCCCCGCAATAATGCAATTTTTTCAAGCTACGAGTGCAACCATCGCCAAGCCCAACAAATTACCTCTCGGATTGTGTAAAACCACCGTCATTATATACTTATATATTTAATAAATAAATAGCTGTTTTCTTATTCTAGAATTATCTCTTAAAAGAATTATTAGTTACAATTAACTTGTATGAAAAATAAAATATATAATATTTATAATGTAAACATTACACAAATAAACTTTATACGTTAATTTTGTGTATTAAGATGTAAATTTTTAAGAATTATTATTTATGTACTTGACTTATGTAATTAGGTATAAAGATCAATTATCTTAAATTTCACAAGAAAACAGATCTAAGGTAGCGGTGACTTTTACGATACCGAGTGAGCATTCGGCGCTTTGCAATGGTGCGTGCAACATAAACGTAAAACGTTACGTAAAAGCCTCGTATTTTCTGTTGGGGCAGCGATTTAAGTGCATTGTTAAAAAGTGAGAGCGATTTATTTGACGAAAATGAGGTCGCGTGACCAACGTTCGAAGACATTATCGCGACCATGACGTAGTCCAATTAAGAAGGTGCTGACTCGTTTCGCGGAAACGAATAAACAGGTAATAAAGCAGCATCATCAACTTACCTTGGCAAATAAACACGGCGGGTATGCGAGTTGGCATGCAAAGCCCGAAGAGTCGTCGAACCCCGCTGTTTATCGTTCAACACCGGAAAACAATAAAACTCACGCACATCTTGCATATGTTATTATATACATGCAGCAACTATACATCGATATTTTATAATTATTGACCTCGCATCTAATTCTAATACATCGAAGTCTTAAAACACTAACTGACAGCGATTCAGCCGAGCAACTGAACGCTTCAATAGTTAGAAGATCTGATTCATGTATGATTATATCAGTTAAACCTTTCCATTTAATATTCGCTCAGTTATTTCTGGACAAAGAATCAAAGGATTTCGCTGTCAAATGTTATTGACAATCTGGACTGCATTCGAAAACACTATCCAAGTATTATTTTACCTTCGAGTATTATTTTATTCTTGTTGTTCACCGAATGTTAAATAAAGATAAAATGACACACTCGAGGAATATTTTTGAATGCAGTCCTGTAATAAAAATATGCATAATATAATATAAAAGTTGCTTAGATGTTGTATTTCAAATGCACTACTTCGAACGCATCACGAAATCATCACAGACTTTGATAAAGATAATAACCGAAATAGCCGTACAATTCCGGAGGTGGCAACGACCTCGAGATCAAATCGTATTTCCGACAAATCATGAGATCGGCGGGGAATCGATGAGGGGGGCCGCCGCCGCCGCCACGAGGCTATTTCGAGCGCGTATAACGTACGAGCGGTGGTACCCCTGCAGAGGTATCGACGTAAAGGTCGTGACGCTCACGAAGGTTATGACACTCGTAGGAGGACAGACGAGGTCGGGAACGTAGGTTGTTCGCTCCCGGAGGTTGATGGATGATCTCGGGTGTCGGAGATATGAGGCCGCGATTGGCCGGCCATAAAGCAGGACGGGAAGCACCTATACGGATCCTTCTTCGTGTCTTCACTCGCGATCGCATAATCCGTCCACCTTCGCGGGAGTCCTCGATCAGCCTTTATCGTTTGCCCCCGTCCCCCTCGCCCCCCTATTCGATTGTGAGCTGATCTGCCGGCGATTTGCTCTACGCAATTCATTCCCGCGGACATCGGCGAGGCCTGAAAAAAAGATCGCGCATCTGTGAGAATATTGCTATCATCTATGTTTGCGATTGGCCATATACATAGAAAGAACGGTCTTGCTGAAGTATTTAAAAGTGTAGCTGTTATACATTAGATTTGGAAATAAATTTTGTCGAATTCTCAAAGTAATTATGTAGGATGCTGAAACTAGTTTCTAAAATATCAAAACTTTTTGTTATATTTCTTATCATGCTTGAGTTTCCTAAATAATTATTTTGATGTCTAACTTATTCGCAGATCATATATCTACCTAAGTTTCTAGATATTTCAGCAAAATCGTTCTTTCCGTGTATAAAATTTAAAAGATTTAGTAGATTTGATTCTTTGAATTGATATCGTGATTAAATTGACAAAATCATTCATATTCACGAGGCTTACGTGGATAGGCGAGAATAATTAATTAATAGGTTTGCTAATTAATTAATTACCGGCTTGCGTTTATTTCGTTATCTGATATTTTCTCGATCTGAATACGTGATCGCGCGATTTAATCTGTCTGGATTCCGGAGATCCGGCCCTGTGATCGCAATGATTACGATGAACTGATGCAAAGTGCGAACAAATTCGATCATATTGTTAACTGATTATTATATTATCTTCCCGTTTTTCATATTCGTATGATTACACGAGTGACGGGTTCGAGAACCTACCTTGTAGCAGGATAAATCGTGTTACGTGGGTGGTCATGGCCGCTTCTGTGATCACCGATCATTTCTCGATATATTCGACCGAGGCAGTATCTTATGTTTCTTCGTTTATCGCTACATCACGTTAATACGAACGGTAAATGTAATTTTTGATACAACTAGTTTGATGGTGAATCATCATTTTAGATGATCGTCATGTACTATATATTAATTTGTGTAGGTCAATGATCGATACTGTAGTCATATGCCCATTTCTATCAATGTAGTTTAATTTTAATCTTGACTTAACTAACTCTTCATCTTTTTCTAATTTTAAGAATTAAAAAAGGATTAAAGAAGAATTAAAGAAGAATTAAAAAAAAGAATTAAAAAGAGTAAGTTGAACCGAGATTAAAGTTAATCTAATGGGTAGAAACGGGCATTCTTACTTAAACTTTCTTTTTAGAGTTATAACATTTAATTATGACATTAATTTGCTCGATATACATAACAAGCGATTTAAGAAATTAATATATTGATTATATAATGTATATTTCCCATATTGCACCGCATACTATTGCTGGCTGCAGTGTAATTAAAATAGAATATTACAATGGCAATTGCAACAAAATGTTAATTTGCAATAACTAATTTGTAGGAGTAGCTTTATTATTCTTATTGCACAATATCTCGATGTTCATTATTCAACATCTTGTGTAGCAATTATTGGCTTACTAGTTATATTACGAATCCAGCAGCATGCAGATTTATAGTGTATCCACGGTAATTATAAGTAACGTCTCCCCGGTAAGAGAAAGGGTACAAAGTTTCACGACTTGTGGAATACACTGCAATTTCTTGTGCAAAAAAACATACTTATAAGCCACATCGGTTAGACATCGTCTGTGGATAATTAACACCTTCGCGGATTGTACGTGACGTTTGCGAGCGAAGTGCACAAAATCGTTATGTAACGCTGTTACGTTACGACGCGACTTTTATGTTGCATGCTAATTAGAACGGGCACCGCTTATTATATAGAAACTTACGAGGGAAATCCCTGATGGAAGTCGGGGAAGTTTCGCAAACTCACAAAACGTAATATTTCACGCTAAGCTCTCTCAATTAATTAGCGGATTTGCATAATTAATTAATCAAAAGTCTATCCGATGCCGACACGCGTTACACTTCCTGATAATGAGTGTACTTTGCATAATATCCATTGATTTCATTATGACGCGTTACAAAACACTAGACGAGATTAGCGTGTGATAAGCAGATTTCTGAATCTTGGGTAACAACTAACTTTCTCATATTCCGTTTAAAACATTGTTAATCAGAAATTATGACCGATTGCTAAACGTGCTTGATCTAATAGTTCAGTTTTAGTTTCGTATTATTCATTATTTTGCATCACATGATAGATGCAGAAAATAGATGAGATTTGTTTAGCTCTCAAAATCTAATGCTAAATCGAAGATTCAGGAAGTTTGCAAGGTATTCTTGTTTCTCGGGCGTGTGATAAAATAACTAGAATAAATAGCGGATACACGAGGCGGGATCAGCGATCGAAGGAAGGATGAAACAGACGTAGGATGAAGCCGGAAAGGACATCACGCGCGGGACTGTTGGCAGTCGCTTTCTCTGATCGCCTTTCTTTTTTCCTCCCTGCTCCGATTTTTTCCTGCTCGCTCTCGCATGAGCTCGCAATTTTTCTTCTCTCTCGCTGCGCGCAAAGTTCAACACGAGCAAACAACTTCGGAATTCGATGGTCTGATGAAGAGGTCTCGTTTGTTTAGTCCCTACCTTCCGCCATTTCTCTCATTCGGTTATGTGTCATTTCTGCGATATTTCAATTCGCGATGTAACGATATAATGCTCAATATCGCATATCGTTCTATACGTAAATCTGAAAATATTTCTATATTTGTTAAATTATTGCTTTTAATATCAGATTTTGAATATTTGTTCTTTATAAATGTAACTTTTATGCTTTAAGATTAACAGGAAGTATTCTTAAGGTATGCTATGGACAAAAAAATTCGGAAAACATAAGATATCTTGTCGAATATCATAGTGCAGTGGATGTAATATATGTGTATTTCGCGCGCTCGAATTCAGGATTGGCGAATTCCGACGATCCGATTTTGCTGTGTACGTTCGACTTGCAGGGCATGCCGAAATTTCTAGCGGAAATGAAAGAGGCGAAGGAAGCGAAGGACAGGAACGCTCTGCTGGATTCCCGGGAGACCTGCCACGAGCAAAAGGTCACGTTATTTTCCATCTGAGCTGCTATCCGCGAGGCGAACTCCTCCGAATAATTCCGTGGGAGAGAAGCCGGTCCGAATAAACGGAAATTTTCCCTTTAAAATGCGGAATGGCTGAGCGAAGCCGGCGGTCGATATAACCGGGAGGGCGGCCCGCCCACCGCCTTCTTTCGAGGACCCTCTTCCATTGAGTCTCGCAAATAGCTCTCGTTCCTGAAAGAACCTCTTGCCTTCTCTTCCTCCTGCTGTATCTCGTACGCACGTACACGTCGCGTCTGTTTCCATCTTGTGAAGATTCGTTTCGCATGACGACGACTGCTGTTATCGTAAGTTACGCTAATTCTGATGTAACGATACAATATTACAATCTATCACTATCGTAAATAATATTGAGGAGAGCGCAGAAATTTGTGAAGAGAGAGAGAGAGTGTTTAGAAAGCATTTTTATATGTAATAAATATCTTTTAGAACACTTCAGTATATCATCTTCAAATTATACTTACATCGTAACTTTATCATTAAGGCTACTGTTCACTTATTACTACTATTTCAGATTGTGACATCAGAAAAGAGAAAATATATAATAAAAATTCTTGCAAATATTAAGTTGGAAATATGTTTCAATAAAACAACACCGATAAAACCGACTTAATATACTGAAAATATTTTTTTTATCAGTGCGCTCCTCACCTTGATGAAGTGGACGGCAAGGTTCACGAAACGTTGACATTAGTAATGGATGAAAACACGGCGATAACCCGCAAACCCTCTGGTGTCTTTGAAAACATTTTTTTGTTTCATTAATTAATAAATAATCATATATCTGAAAATGAATTATGTATAATTAAATAAGCTATGTTTACAGCTATAACTTAAATTAACTTGTAAAGGACACGTCTCTTTTGAGCATTCATAAAAAACACCTGGGTACGAATTTGCAATAGGCGTTTTTAATGGTATCTTCTGAAAATAAAAAATGAAATTAAAGTAAAACCTATGTTTTTCTAATGTAAAATTTTCTAACCAATTGATTGGTAATATTGAATTTTCAAAAAAAAAACGTTGTTTTTTCAAAACTGTGTGTTAAGCAAAATCAATTTTCTCAAATACTCCCAAGTTGGAAATTTTGCTGATGCGAATTCGCACCCAGGTATCATTTACGGGTTAATATCATATATAGAAATAAATATTTAATTTCTTCTCAAAACAAGAAAAGATAGTTTTTAATATATTTTAGAAGTCTATTCTATCGATTGCAAATATTGTTTTGTTGAAAAATATTTCTATACAAATATAATTTGCAAGAAATTTTATTGTGTATTTTCTCGTTTCTGTCAATCTGATAAATAGTAACGAATAGACAGAAGCTTTAAGATTTAAAAGTATAAATTAAAAAATAATTATATTTAAAATTATGTTTAAGTACACTTTGATATTTTTACGTTTCTGCACGCGATTTTAATCGTCATCAGATTTTTCTTTAATAAATATATTTTGCTCTCAATCTTGTCGCACAAAATTTCCGCACGTATCCAAGATTGTATCCAAGAGGAAGGAAAGGAAGGCGCGCCGTGTATTTGCTTGGAATAAGCCAGAACCCAATTCAATTACACGTCGTGGCCGCACTCGAGAGGGTTGGTGGCAGTCTGGCGAGAAAGGAGGTTCCACAGTTTTCTGACAACTCCTGTAACAGAGAGACGAGGTCAGTCTCGTGCAACATGCTCGAAATGATGCCAATGACCATTAGAATCACATGCCAAAAAGAGATATCTTTCTTTCTAGAAAAAAAATTATATGCAATACATGTAAAATATATATATGATAAAAAGAGATTTAATTGAGAACATATTCTAAAACGAGATATTTTATCTTAATTTTTTTTAAATATAATTTTACTTAATAATATATTTAAAAAATTTTTTATAAATTAGCATTCTATTACTAGTCTGGTTTTGGCTTAAAAAGAAAAATTTCATATACATTTTGTAAGAAATCGATAAAAAATCTCATCCCTTACCATCATTTTGTTGTTAAGAATGAATCTTTTCCGCAAATACGAGCGACCAAGAAATTGCCCATTTAATTGCCGCTAGCTATCGAAATCATTTGAAGTAATATTTACCTTCAAATCATCTATCATGGAAATGCCGGGAGAAAAGAGAAAGAAGCTAAAAGAAATACATAGGAAAGGGGCACGAAAAGTGGAGACAATCCCTTTATTAGATTATCGGACGAGTGTCGCAGCATGGGCACTCTTTGAGTTCTCGACGACGACCCTCCGGGCTTATTGTCTCGTTTCTACGGGCCTTACCCTCGGCCCTCATCCGTGGACTACGCCCACGTCTGAATCTATTTATTTACGCACTTTTAAGGCGCCACCACCCTGCACTCAAAGACTCCGTAAATTGGCTGGAAATTGATTTCACCGACATCACTCGATGCTTCCCTTGTTTGGGAAAGAGCGGGAAAAGCCGGACTTTGTAAGTAATTGAGTGGGGATGAACTTAATTGTTCGACTTAATTTTATAGAAACATTTCAAGAAGAATAATATATATTTTTTGATAAGAAAAACTACTCTATATATTTTTATATAGAGTAACGTACAGTTTCTGGTTTGTAAGAGTTACGATGACGAGACCGGTAATGACGGAACAGCTGCATGGATCGCATCCATTGTTCGACGTGAATTCACCCTAACTGAATTTTGAAAAGTCACATTTACGTTTCCCGATCGCTAGCACGTGCTGTGTCGATTACGTTGATTTTTTAGGCATGAAAAGAGACCGAATTTATCACCGTTGTGTAGCATAAAAATGTTTTCATTATCTCCATACACATTTTTTAAAATATCCCACTTATAATTCTGTTCGGGTCTAGCTAATCAAAATTTCAAAAAACTTTGTAAATTTTAATCAATTTCATCAAAGTGTACTATTCTTTTCATTAAATTAATTGGTATCTCTTTTCTATGCAATAATCATTCAAAAAAGCTTAATTTCTGATAATTGTAAATAATTTAAATATTTTTTATGACCATTCTCTAAAAATTGATCATTATCCTAAAACTAGTTTTACAATTTGTATGTATTTACAATCAATCTCAAAAGACTCGTTCAAGTCGTTGCGCATAACGCATCGCGTTGCATCGAAAACGGTCTGCGGAACGAATCCTCGACGGGATCCACGATCTCAAATCCCGCGTCTTTAATCCAGTGAGTCTTTAACGCAACAGTTTCGTATAAAGAACGATGCGGGAAGGAGAGCGGGACGTCTTCGAGTCCTTGATCCTGGCTTAGACGCGGCGCACCATACTAAGGGAGGAAAACGTGAATTAGGGGTGGTTTATTTTTTTTGTGAGGCAAACCAAGAGCCGCTCGTGCATACGCGGCCGCATATATGCACACATATACATAGCCATGGACAGAAAAGGCGGGGGATGACGAGTGAATGACAGGACAATGAGCCCGGTCTGATGCACGCGAATGCTTTATGACGATTCAATATGTACGTCGAGAGGGAGCGATCGCTAGGTTGCATTTTCAATGCACCGGGAACCTATGGAAGGCTCGAATTTCTCTGTCCATACACGGAAAGATTCCTATACGTCGGCATGGTTTGATAGAGCGATCGAGGGATCGATATTTAAATTCATCATGATATGTTCCGTGATTTTGGATGGTATGATCGCCTGTTCCGGAAGTGTGATCTCGATTAGGCTTTCTATTTCTCTCGTACTTGTAACGCTCGTGCTCCTAATTAACTATTCCTCCTTTTTTATTTATTATAGAGTAATAAAAAAATTTAGTCACAAAGTTTTGTGTGTTCATCAAATCATTATACAAATAACAAGCTGACGTTATTTATCGTCATTTTGACGCCAAATAACGTTAGTTTGTTACCTGAGTGATAATGCATGTTTAAAAAAACAAATTCTAAGGTGTTAATTACATCTTAAAAATGAAATATCAAAAAGACTGTGCACCATAAAATTGTCGTTGATAGGTGAACTGAAGATCTATTGGCTGCCTACTAAAATTTATCTATAAAAAGATGTGCAATCATTTTTTGTCATCTTGACATATGTATATTTCTATATATGAGAAAAGTACGTTACTGGAATATTACAGAGCTAGTAAGATATTATATTTTGAAAAAATTAACGCGTTTAACTTTCCCGAAATAGAATTCACGAAACTTATTCCTTTTAACCTGTCTAAATCTTTTAGTGGCAGCTAATTATTATTGAGGGTGACAATTATGGGATCCTATAAAATAATTGCAAATTTCTCTCCGTATTGTGTCTTTGAAGTAATTACGGTGAACTTATCCCAGGCTCGATCTTGCTACTCGCGTTGTTTCCGTATTTGCTGTCATGATAATCATGGTAATAATCTCACGACGTAATTAACTGACACTGCACCAAATGTGCGTCTAATTATAATACAGGTATATAATATAGCGCTGCGCCAGGGACAATTTTGAATTCACAATACGTAGTTCCTCGTCGCGTACAATGTGCCGATCGCTATCATGTCCGCGATTGCACGCGAATGAACATATGAATATGTAGTTTATACATACGCGAATCCAAACGTCAGTGGTTCGCAAAATTGTTTACCGTA
The DNA here is from genome assembly GCF_001594055.1 of Mycetomoellerius zeteki. Classification (NCBI taxonomy): domain Eukaryota; kingdom Metazoa; phylum Arthropoda; class Insecta; order Hymenoptera; family Formicidae; genus Mycetomoellerius; species Mycetomoellerius zeteki. Next base: position 512,798 of record NW_017256643.1, on the reverse strand, counting down.
ATATTACTTTACAATTCAACTGTACCGAAACCTTCAGATCATCTATTTCCTGAACTTCTTCCAATTTCTTCTATATCTATCAAACGTTTTGAAGTCGCAATTCTTGATTCCTGTCCTGATTTCTTTTTCTCACAAGTATCACTTAGATTTTTTCATTGCACAAAATTCACGATATACTACATTACTAAAAAGAAAATTCGCTGATAAAAATTATGTTAAGCTTACATTTTTATTTATTAAAATTTCTGTATATAGATGCTTTTATACACTCTGTTTCGCCGCCGCGCGAACTTTCTTAAAGCGTTTCGATATTACACGTGCAATCATCACGAATCCACTGCTTCACTTCCAAACATTTTTATTTTCTGAGAAAAGAACCCTTTTCGGGGTATGAATCGCGCATTAATCGATCGAATGAGCATAGGTAGGGTCAGATCGCGCAACGATGAAGAAGATTCTAAAAGCAGCGCCGGGGTAAAGAGAGGGGACGAAGATGTAAAAGAAAAAAAAAATCAGTTTCCAAGATCGGGGCAACGTGATGCATTCATCGCGGTACCTTCCCATGACCCAGAAATCGGGAATTCTAAAGGATCGTCGGATTTGCGTTCAAAAAACAGGCGGTTTTACCCGTTGCGGACCCTCCTTAGCCTCCCCCTTTCGAACTTTTTACGGTGAATAGCTTCTTCTCCCGTTTTTTTTCTCTCCACGGTACCCTGCGATTTACGAAAATCCAGTGAATATGCAGGATATGCATCATCCCTGCTTCTCAATTTGCCCCTTCGTGCCATGTGCGCATATGTGTGTACGATCACCGAGCGGTGATCTTCCGAAATCACGAGAAAATTTACCTGCATCCCGCTATACTTTCGCGACGGCCCCCGTAGCTTACCGTCACTTTTTTCAAATAGGGGTTGCTGCTCGCGAGAAGAAAAAACGGCCGCATAGTGTCGGATTTCATCCCGAAATAACGCTTTTTCACACAGTTTTTGCGCGTTTGGCCTGGCAGGGGGTTCGAGTGACGAAAAAGGGGGTTGTGCGCCTTTTAAAACGTTGCGATGTTACAAGATAGCATATTTTTAAAACGTAACGAAAATTCTCATACCCGACTCATCCTGCTAAAATTTTATTCAGCTCATGAATTATTTAGAAATTGATATTATCACTTTTTTTCTTCTTTTAAGTTTAAAAAATCATTTTGATGGAAGTAGAATAACTTAAAAAATTTTATCAAGAGTAATATCTTTTGACAATTCTTCAAATATTATCGGATTTGTTTAAATTTTTCTTTGTCGAATTTTGAATTAATCACATGAAAAAGATTCTAATCAAATAAAAGCTATTGTTCGCAATAATGCAAGATAAGAGCAATCGTATACCAATACCCTTGAGAGTTTTCTATTTTTTTCTTTCTTTGTTCCGCTGTGGCCACACTGTAATCGCTAAATAAAACTTTCGTTCGCCAAATTCACCCTCTGCTTAGCTGATACATCAGCCAGTAATACAAGACGAACGATAGGGTGAATGCACCGTTTGTGGCCACTGCACCCATTTTGGCCATCATCGCTGTTTATTAGATTCTTCTAGTTTTGATTGGCTCTAGTGCGTAGCAATCACGACACATGCGCGTCGTAATTATTTCTCTTGTTTAATAATGTGACAAGTAACCTCACATTTCCTCTTTCATATTATAAAAAAATTATTTTCTACGGAATACACTCAAGACACAATCATCTTGTCAAAAACGATAATAATCCCCGAAACGCGGTAAGTAGAACAATATATCAATAACTATATATGACACAAGTATAGCAGACAATACTAGTAGTCATCAAGTAATTAGTAGTCAACCTTGTAATGATAGCAGATATATAGGTAGCCAAAAATGGTGTAAAATGGAATTTTTGCAACTATTTAACTTTTTCATTATACATTTGCTGTTTTCTTTAAATCTTTTTTGAATATTAAAAACTAAGACATTAAACAATGTATTTAAGTAAATAGTATCTCCTTTTTATGTATTATTTAAAAAAAAAATTTCTTAAAGTTATAGAAATGCTTAAGGTGGCCACAGACGGTGCATTCATCCTACTAAAGAATGATACAATGATATTCATCTAATCTTGAATGGGGAAAGAATTAAGAATGCTGAGACAACTATCGACAACATAATATCGATCGATATATCGCTGATTTAGATTATCAATTTAAATCCGAAATCCGGAGAATTTTATTTTTGTTGAATTATAATCATTAATCGTTCAGTATCAGTAATTCATTATAGATAAGAATGTAAAAAAATCAAAATAAATATTGAAATTGAGATTAATGGACTATAAATAAATATGAAATATTGATTTTTCGAATAGACCAAAGATAAATAAGACGTGTAAATTGTATGAGTAGGATAATGTGAGTTTATTTTCGGATAGCGTAGGCTTATCATTATCTATATATAGATATCAATTATCCAGGAACTTTCCAGACTATGCATATCCAAAAAGCGAGCATATACCTATCCCGAATCGAAATTTTAGTCCTACTTTCAATCTTTTTCAACCTCGATTAAACTTATAAACTTGTTTTTCTACTTAAACTTAAACAACCAAATAGGATCTCTTTTAATATTACTTAATTCACAGCTTTTATTTAGAAAACTTCTTTTGAACCTAAAAATAGAAACTTTTCCAATAACTGCCATTTACAACTCACATACGAGTTCAATTTATTAGATTAAAATCTATTATAAATCTCTAGAATCTATATACGTCCTAAAACTAGGATTCAAAGTAGGAGCAAAATTTCGGGTAAAAACATCATCTTTGGCACATATAGGTATATCCAAAAAACATCGTCAATAAAGACGTCATTTAATTATTGCTTGGATTGTTGCATCATCGTAAATATACGGTATTGAGATATCATAAATTTTTTACTTACATTGTTTATAAATTTTTGTTCGATTATAGACGTCAAGTAAAATTTAAAAAATTGCTTATTTTATCTTGAAGTAACAATTGTTCGCTATATACGACTAATAATTAGAATGTCTTGAAAGATAAGACTCTTTCGCGTCTTTTTTTCTCTCTCTCTTTCTCTCCCTCTCTCCCCTCCTATCATTGAGGAATCGATATGCGAGATATCGATATGCGAGTTATCGATATGTGTGAGCTTATTTGTGTAGCGTGTTGACTTTTTTGGAATTAGTCCGAGTTAATCTTATTGACTATTAACATGTAAAACCGTAGCATTATCTTACGGGAGAGCCGGCTGGATGACTCATCGAAATAACGATGAACGATGCGCGTATTACAAAATTCACGCCTACCTTAATTATCTTACCAAACTTTCGACCAATGTGAGGATGGCACGACGATTCGGTAATCGTGAGAAAGCGTGATAATAACGTGATAACGTGACAGAGTACGTCTTGTTTCAATATTTTTCAATATGCGTTAGATATTATATTTGTTCTTAACTTTGAATTTTGGAATGTCTGAGGCGTGGCTTAACTATCATATTCGAAATCTTGCGTGCGTAAATGAATAAATAACACACCGCGTTTCAGGAATCTTTTATCCATCGTGTGATATAACGCCAACGTCACGCCAATTACCTTTCGGATTGGACGACAGACTGGGACGAGCGCAGCGTATACAGAATATAGAAGGAATAATCATTTCGGAATCGAATAATTAATGTTACAGCATATATTTAATAGTATGTATATATATTAAAATTAAATTCGAAATTAGAACAAATACTTGTTAGAATAGAGATCATCTAATCAATAAGTAAACGTATGAAACACATCTTATCAGAATGAGAAATTCTGAAGAAAAAAAGATTGTGTTCCGCGACTGCGCTCATGCAAATAAACGGAAGCATCTCGCGCACAGGGAGAAAGTGCTTTAAGAAAAGCGAATAATTTTTCAGGAAACGTTGAGTTTTCTTGTGCCCTTGTTATCATTCATATTATACATATAATGAAAATCATGCTGTTAATGCTAATTAACTTTACACGGAAAATACTATGTATTATTATTAAATTTAATCACTAGCACGATATTAATGTGACTCGTACACGGAAAGAACGATTTTGCTGATCTAAAAATTTAGCTTATAGATACACAACTAAAATTAATTTTATACACTGGAAGAAAATATAGTCAATTTTAATAAATATTTAGTTTAATACTGCCAACTAAACATTTATTTACACTAAATAAATATTTGTTCAGTAAAAAGAATGATTGTTAAATCAAATTAATGTTTCTTGTATCAAATAAATATACGGTATCTTTATATTTAATAAATATTTAGTTGGCAGTATTGAACTAAATATTTCTTAAAATTGACTATATTTTTTTTCAGTGTAGAATCATTAAAATAATTATGTAGGATACTAGTTGCTAGAATGTTAAAACTTCTTGCAGCATTGCTCATGTTTAAGATTCCCACGTAATTATTTTGATAATCCAACAAAATTATTTTCAGATTTAGCTAAATTTTGAGATACTTCAGCAAAATCGTTCTTTTCTCTTTCTATATATCTCCTTATAGAAGGGATTGACTTATAGCCGGCAAATCCCGTGTCTGATACTCTTATTCCACATATACTTTTAAAGGTTGATTAAAGAGTTAAAAGTTTTGAGTGAAAAAGTATGAGAATGTCATAGTATGTAATCCGTTTCGAGAACAATAAACTAATACATACATGTACACTAGTAGAATTTTATCTGCCGTCGCGGACCAACACATAAAAGACTTAACGCTGCGGAAATGTACGAGAAGCGAGAAACTTCTCAGTTCAGTGTTCGTACCATCTTCAAGATCACCAGGAGGAGGACTCGTTGGACATCTCAGAAACGTCCTCTTCCATTCGGTCATTTCTTCGCCTCCTTCTTTCTGTCGGCCGCGGGCCGTGAGAAAAGTCCGTCCTCCCTCGATCGACATCGGGTCGCTGCTCGCCACCCCTCCTCCCCTTCCCCCCTTCCCCTCTTCGTAGTCCCGCCGCCCCGTGCAACAGGACGATCGAGAGAAGTCGTCTCGTATCGGGAGTGAAGAGAACGGCCCCGCAATGGCAATGCGGGCGACCGGTCGGCTACCAGTTTTTGCGACGATTCCGCGGTATGCTCTCGTATACGGGCACGCACATTCATATGTGCGTGTACGCATGCTCTTACATATCGACGCGCGCCTACACGCGAAGCATTACGCATGCACGCCGCCGGTTGCGTGGAGATGCACCGCGCGCGCCGCAAGTCGTGCTCTCTCGCGCTCGCTCGTACACGCACGCACGCACATACGCACGCATATGGGTGCGCTTGGGAGACGCGATGCAGCGAATGCATTCGCGGAGAGAGCGCGGTTGCATTGGCGGCACAGCCAACCAATCGGGTTATCGAGCGACGAATTCACCCCTCCCGAGCGCCGAGCTGAGCTTCTTCGAGGCGGGCAGTTTGCTTTAAGGATCACCGCGTTGGCTTTTTTTTCCATCTTCTTGTTCCCTCTCCTTCTTTTCTTCTTCTTCCTCTCGTCCTTCGGTTTCCCTTCATGCTCGTCCGTCAGTCCGTTCGTTCTTGCTTCTTCGCCGTCGCCTCCTTTTCCCGCGACTCGTAAGCGTCTGGCTCTGTGGAGACGCAGCTGCTCTCGCGGCCGGAGATCGAACGGATCGAAAGATAGCGAAGGAAATATTAACAGCAGTAAGGGGGCTAAAAAATATTATGGAGATTTGTCTGAAAATTTTTTGATTCTATACGATAAATCAAATTATTTTAGAAATGTAAATTTTATTCACACACGATCTTACGGAATGAAAAGAGCAGATGCATCTCCACATCGCATTTTCTTTCTTACCTACCGTAATTTTTTAAATTCGAAATTATGAATTATATATTATTTCGTAGCTAACAAATTGCTTATGCATCTTATCGTATCATCATGTAATCAAATCTTTCTCTCTCTCTCTCTCTCTCTCTCTCTCTCCTGTTGTTCATCGCGCTATTCTTTGCTTTCTTTTCATTATTAGAATTTAGTTATGTATTACTTTTGTGAATTTTGTATATTATTGTATTTTTTCTCTTCTATATATTTTTTCTATTTCACACTTTTTCTTTTTGCTTACTTTTTTGTTTTTAAAGGGCTTGTCTTAGAACATTACTAAATGCCTTTAGCTCTCTCTTTTAAATGTATTTTGCGCGATATTCGCGAACAGTCGAATACAGGCAGCGAATGGGAGTATCACCAAATATTGCGCATTTGACTTATAAATCATCCCTCGATTACTAGCAGCGATGCACTTACTCCGCTGTGAAGGGCATACGAATGGGCGTTTATCGCTACATTCGCTCGTTCTTCGTGCGATCTTCCTCACGTGGTATCGCGAACCATCGATTCCATCGAAAGCGCGTAGGGGCATCGGTGCCACTGATTAATATGCCCCACAATCGCGAACCGCGTACCGCCCGGCTAAGGAAAAGCGCACACGGAACGATCCACAGGCACCGGCGGCGAGAGATTAATTAGCCACCGAACGAAAAAGGGAGAAGTCGAGGGCTCGAGATGATTGTCGGCGATTGGCCGAACGGAGGAATTTAATAAAGTCCCCACCCAGAACGAGGTATATCTCGTAGCGCGCCATCGACGGTTCCCACGTGCACTCGCATTATTCACGGGGTGAATGCATAATAAATGCATCGCGAATACGCGTCATGCTCGTCTACCCGTAGACACGATTCGATCTCGGGGGCGCGCACGCTCACGCATGTATGACTGTGCGCCGTAAGTGAAACTCGGCGCCCGGGGAGCTCACGCGGCGCGTCTCGACCGAAACGGAATATCCACGGTATTACCATAGTTAATCACCAGGACTCTCGTTACTCATTAAACGGTCATTTCGTTGTGCATCGTACGCGATGCCGCGCGCCGCTGCCAATTAGACTGGTGAAGGCTGCAGAGCGATAGTGAATTTCCACGACTTGCACGCTAGACTGCCGAAGGGAAAAGCGTGAAAATTCCAACGCCCTTAATTAGCATTCGCTTTGATAGTTAATTTATTCGTAGCTTGGGACGTTGCGTTTTTCCAGGACGCCTTGGAAATACTCAAGTTCGATAAACAAGCTTGGGAAATTATGAAAAATTATTTTACATATTATATTTTATATGTTATGAGGGACATACATAATCAAAAGAGAATTTAGAATTGGTATAACAAGGGAGCTCAAAAAGAAAAGACTTTCCATGTACAGTACGTTACATTGTATATTATGCAGATCGATATATTATGCGATCGAAACATTTAAGAAAGAATATCCCAGGGGTAAAATATAATGTTGCATTGTAACGTACGTTATAATGCATTAACGAATCATTAAGTATTTATGATGTATCATATTTCTGTCATTCCGCTGTTAATAATAGCAGGAAACGTCCATTGCTGCTGATTATCAAGATTGAAATTCCAAATATCTACCGAATTATCATAGCTAATTACTCAGTGGTAATGATTGCAATTCTCATTACTCGTTAATAGTTGTTTTGATCTCCACTGTTGTGCGCTGCCGGATACATACTTACCAATTAGACTAATGAATGTTAAATGTTCTTGACTTTCCAGAAACGCGGTGCGTTTCCTGTTTCATTTGGATAAATAAATATGTATCGAGTATTTCTTGATGCAGTTCTATAATGCTGACTTGCAATATTGTTTTGGAATATGAATGACGTGTAAAATAATAACTATACAAATATGAATAGGATTGAGCACGTTTGGCTCTGAACTGTAATTTTCAAAATGGTTACGAAAAGGGAAGCGAGCTATCTAACGATCGAAAGTCAAACAGACACAGTTTCTAACACAAATCACTTCCCAATACTCCTAGGAATCACCCGCAACGAGGGGTAGCTTTGCCGCGCCATTCGACATAGCCTATTAAAAAAAAAAAGTATCGTAACGGTAGAGTAACATAGCGGGTCGCCTCGTCGTAGCCCTTTTCGTCGCAAACTCGCTAAGCGTCGTTAAAGCGTAGCCGTGTACAGAGGGGGGTTAGGAAAAAAAGTTTAAAATGTTTGAGGAAGGGGTAGCTGATCGCCCCTCCTCACCGCGCGTGCACTCTACGAAAGGTGCACTCTACGGCAGGGGTTGTGTTCTGCGGATTCTTTGGAAACGCGTGCTACGTCCGTGCCACGCATGTACGTGGCGTCCATGTGTGCCTCTATGTGCGTGTGCACGCGAATGTGTGCTCTCACGCACTCACGCACGCGAATGTGTGCTCTCACGCACTCACGCACGCGCTCGAGGGCCTCCGGGGGCTCGTGTCTCCTGTACAGGCAAAGATTCGAACGCGCAGTAAACGCAGATGCAGCGGCAGGTCCAGCCGGTGGCTAAAGGGGAAGGGATGAACGGATGGATAGACGCTGACGACGTGTGTCTGCCATTGTGATTTTAAAATCGCTACCCCGACCGCCGTCCGCCCCTATCCCTCGTTAAAGCTCCACCTATATCTCGGAGTTTCGAGGTTTTCACCCCTTCGAGTGGTCGCGTCAATGACGGGTAGGTCTGCTCCGAGCAAATCTGAGTCGCGTAGACTTTTTATCTATCATATCCGATTGTCGAATTCATTTTCTTGCGTGATACTCTATGAGCGTTGGATAGTCTAATGATATGTTTTATTTAAACTTTAGTTTCATATATTAAATGTTTTTAGTAGAATGAGAATAATTTTCCAGTCTCTTTGGAAATAGAATATTTTCTTAAATATTTATGTATTTGCATAATTTTTTTAATTGTTAAATATTTAACAAAACTGCTACATTAAAAGTACTAATATTTATTTATACAGAAGAACTCTTATGTTTCTCATTCAGCTGCGGGAACGTAAAAGAGCACGTTTTTAAAAACTTCATTTTCGTAAGTCTATTTGATCGGTGCGTGAGGGATATTTGACATACAACATCGTTTTCGATTCACTGAGTTACTATACTCAGCTGTGCTTACAGAGCTCTGCGTATAGTCGAACAGCAAAAGATTTTGCTTTTCTACGTAATACAATACACAGTAGTGTAATTAATAATGTAATTAATAATTAATAAGTTTCGAGTGTAATTAATAATTAGCTTTTAATAACTAATAATATCTATCTCCACTTATTTGGCTACTTTCATCGTTATTTACCAGATATCAAAGCACAGGATTGCGCACTTCCACCCCTCCGATTGTAAACTTCACTCAAAATGGCGGCCCGTGTCGCGAGTTACATGCAGATTGGCTGGGTGCCGGTGGAAAGGAGTTATGCCGTAGGGTGGTATCCGACATCCCTCGTTCGCGGGGCGGTTTCGCGCTTGCGCTTACAACCCTTGCCGCGTTTCTTCAGCCCCTTCTGCCTCGGCGGCTTCTTTATTATTCACGTTTTTTATTGGACGAGGCGAGGCCAGCTATAGGTCGCGTAACGTAATGGCGGTCGGCTGAGAGAGATAAATATGAATTATGAAATCTTGTTTTGCGATTAATTTTGATAGCATTTTACTCTCAAGCAGAATTATCATTTAGTATCTGTTTACTCATTGAGAATTCTGATATTGAATTGTAAAAGAATTGAGGAAAGATAGTAGTGTTATCTATGTTTTTATTAATAAAATATATTAATCTTAAATTAGTCAGTAAATCTCTCGATATGTTAAGCAAGGGTGTGAATTTAGGGACATTCAAGCTTATGCGAGTGTCAAGATACCCAGAGTGCACGGTAGGGGGGTAGAGGATCAGCTTTATCGATCGTTGTTCCGACAAGGGCAACCAGCAAGAAACAGGGAAACTCTCGACGAACGTTGCTCCTTTGTCTTTTTCTTTCATGAACAACGAATTTTCACCAAGTATGGGAAAACACGGAATTAAAAGGTAATTAAGAGTAAAAGAAAGAATAGAAAAATAATTGCGCGTTAAAGAGTACTAAGAGAATTTTTTTTATACCGCGTGTATTATTCGCTACGATAATTGTCAATAATTTTGAGAGATGAGTGGTAGTTACGTAATGCCATTAAGTAATACTGGTTCATACTGGACTTTACTCTGATTTTGTAATTTTATCACAAGTATCTGTTAACGGGATTGAAATGAAAAATTTCATTCCTACCAGTGTAGGGTTTATTCAGTTTGTTGATAATATATGACGCAGAGATTTCATATTTTTCGAAATATTTTTACAAGGATCGTGTATTAGTATTATATATTTGAAGAAGTAATGCGATAATCGTAAGTTGTTGATATGGATAAGAACATTTTATTGTATTAGCTTTGAAATCAACATAAATTTTCCACACTATTATAGATAAGAATAGAAAAAAATTCTAAGAACAAATTAAATAGTCTAAAATAAAAGTTTATAATACTGTTATTATTGAATACATAAATATTCAATTAAGTATTATTAATATTGTATTTTATAACTTTATAGGTACTTAAGAAAAAAATGCGTATGTTATCGTTTTATTACATGGCTTATTGTTTCGCTTAATCATATTGAAAGATAATACAATATTATGAGTAGTATTATGAAAGAGACATTAATCGGGCGACGGGGAGAAAATATCATTCTGGTAGTTAGTATTATATGATTTATACTATGGTGTTGCTTCTGGTAATCATAACGACCGATTAAAAGTCATTCACACCAGTTTTGTTTTAAAAATCGGGACGCTCTTTAGACTTTACCCTTCCCTTACTTTGCATTATCGCAACATACTTGAGTGATATATCTCGATAGTTTTCCTAATCTTTGTTTTCTTTAATTAATTTATATTTAACAGTTACAGATAGAATGCGAGATAATAAGATAAATATTTTTATATTATTCTCGTGCGTACAATATAATCAGCGATACGCATAAAGTAGGGTAAATATTTTATTAAATCCATATCTTTAAAGTTATGTATATATATATATATTATATGATATGAAAGTTATATAGGTTAAAATACGGCAGTTATTAATCGCTGAAATGAGATTACGTTCCAGTATCTTTAATTAACGGAAGAATTTAATATTTTATTTTTTTAATTAACTAATTTTTCTATTTTGTATTATATTTTACATTCGTAATATACATATATAAGAGTGCTTGTATAAAATTTTGATAAGAAATATATTTAGCGTGAATAAGAAATATTCTTGTTAAATAATTTTCTATCAAAAAAGAAACCAAAGGAACACAGAAATAAGATAATCGTGCAATTACTTTCGGTGTTCGTCGTTACAAATCGGTCGGTCGATTTTAATCCGTACGTTCGAGCTGAAAATCGGAGACCCACGGCGATTTATTTATTGGAGAAAGGGCTCTGGGGCCAGCTCTCGCTCGTCCTCTCGTTCTCTCGACGCTTCTTCTGTCCTAAGCAGGATTCAATTTGGCCACTGCCCACGGTTCTACCTTCAAAGAGGAATCACCATTGCCTTCGTGTATGGCTGAACGGTCCTCAACGTGCGCGGGACTGGTCGGCGGCCTCTAGCATTAATCTTATATCGAACGCTTTATCCGCGTTCGCTTCCTCGTCTCACTTCTTCGTCTCCCCAGCCACCGCCCTCTCCATCGTCGACCTCCTCAACCCTTGGACGAGCAGGAATTTTCAATTCTTTCGGGAGAAAAGCAGTTTGCTCGGGGCGTGTTGTTCTTCCGTGCTACTGGCCGGTACCCGGAAGCTGAAATCAGCAAAGGTGGCTCTATCGTCTTTTGTTAGAAAAGGAGGTGGAAATATATGATTGGATAAAAATATTTTAGACATTGAAATATAATTTTTTCAGAAAAAATTTTAAATATTTTATATTTTCTAATTTATATGTCATTGATGTGATATAAAGTTTAGAGTTTGATGAATTCGTGTATTTAAACGTTTAATTTTCTATCTAATATAAATAACTATTTCCTATTGCGGCATTCCCAATTTTCGATATTCCTGTTCACGCGACATGCGATTAATCGTACGTAGGAATGGTAGGACGTGGAAAACGAGTGGTTTCGTCGGCATCGCAGTCAAGAACGGAGCCGCTAGCAGGACATTGGCTAGGACGAATAAGTAATGTAGAGGTCCATTATGCCGAAACGGTGAAGGGTCTCCGGTCGGGGTCAGCCAATCCCCTGGAGGGCCGTTAAAGTGAAATACTCCCGAATGCAAGGTGGCTGCCCGTCTTGCCTTCTTCGACGGTTCTGCCATGGGGCTCACCTCGTCCCTCTTCTCTGGCAACCCCACCAGACGTACCCTCCTACCCTCCCGAAACCTAACTCGTAGGAGTTCGCCTGTAGGTAAATCGTTGTTATCTGGACAGTGATAAACCCGTAAATGGAGTTCGCGCCGAGTTGAACGAATGGACGAGGGGGAGAATGCAAAGGATGAAGAGGGGGAAGGTTCTCTGCAAAGCATACGAGGGGTAGAAGGAGCGAATCGCGAATGGATGGTTCTGTTTATGCGGACTGATTTCTGTTCGGACATAGCTACGACCCTTATTGCGAGAAAGAAAGGAAGGGTATTTTAGGGACGCGTAGATGAGACCGATGAATGAAGCATCAGTCTATAGTCGAATGAGAGATTTTTTTTATTTTCAATTTATTCTTCGTCAAGGAATTATCTAGATGCGTTTTTTCTTTGTTTTTTAACTGAAAAATAGATTGACTCTATCTATATCGATTGAAAAGTCCGGTCAGTAAGGTAATAATTCGACCATTCTTTGGTGACTTTCTTGTTGAGTGATATTCGATTTTTCCAGATCGCATAATTGAATTTTCCACGAATTCACGTGTAATTTTACGTCAAGTTCACGAGTTCTTTAGGGTGTACTGATTTTGATTGTATCTGTGGGATTGAGTAAAATCTGGGAACCATGCAAACACTACGAGATTAAAGAAAGCCTCTATACTATGGTTCATGGTTGAATCGTAGCCTCGGGCAAGCTATCCTTGTGGAAATGACACTGAGGCGACTCTTAATATCTTTCTTTGAAAGTTCGTAAACGACTAATAGACCATTTAATTAGAATTTGATATTATTTTGACATAGAGAGAATGTTGGCTGAACTTAACTACGAAATGCTATAATTATTATTGAAAAAGTTTTGAAATAATGATGCTTTCATATTGGTAATAATTATTGTAGTAAATGTAATATCGTGATATTGCTACATTTTGGATGAAATATTTTTGCAATTTGTCATTTATATAGTTCTGGAAAAACGAATCTTTTTTGTATTCGCTCATGCGACTCATTGGAAAAGCGGGAATACTGGACAATGGTCGTTCCAGCGGGGTAGATAGAGGTCAGCGGCCATTCTCTGATGATATTGATTAGCCGACGCCCTTAGTTAGCGCCGGCTACACTTTCTTCAGCCCCACCGCTTTTACCGCCTCTCTTTTTCCTCTCGATAGGAAGAACGTCCTTTCTTTCTTTCGCGAAACCACGGGCTCCAGTTACCACCCTCGTTCTATCTTCGCCACTTTCCTGCATTCTGCTGTGAACCACCCGTCACTCCCTATTCTCCTATCGTCTTCTAGTTACTGTATTTCTGTCTCTGGAGTAACGCGTTTCTCCGATTATCGTTAGGAGGTTAGAGAGAACGAAGAAAGGTTAGTATTCCGTTAGGAGAGAGGGAGTGCGAGAAAAAGCAGAAGAGTAGGAGAGAGAGGTGATGGGGAAAAGCGAGCTAAGTATTTCGGGCTAAATCATTCGTCAAGCAAATAATACCGAGTCTGAGTCACGTCGCACGCATGCGGGGGCGATACAGTATTCGCGTGTTCCATAAATCCGAGATCTCTGCCAGCTACGGGGTGCTCGAAAAAATACGGCATGGATATTCGAAACTTTGCACGCAACATAACATTCGTGAGGCAAAAAATAATTAATTCATTCATATGTGTGAACGCCGATATAGTTTAAATCCGAAAAGTAGATTTAATAAATTTCTTATGAATAAAATTCTAATGATATTTGATTGATTATTTACATATTAATATTCGAAAAAGATTTTTATATTTAATAGTTGCTAAATGCGAGCACTAATTGTTGTTAAATGAATTTATTATTATCAACTGCTTAATAAACATTTCTTGTCAATCTCGTTAAATTTTGTCTTTTGATGACACTGGTAAATATTCGTATGTTACATTTATAAACACTTCGATGCACCCCATACATCGCCCTTACAAATTTGGGAAGGAAGAGCTCGGTATGCTCCCGTGTAATTAGACACTGCAGCCTGGAACAACATCCAGAGCCAGGCATTGTTCCCAGAAATTAAGGGAAACGGGGGAAAACCGGGAAAACTGGTAGGAATAGGGGATTCGGAGGGTCGCTAATTACGACGGGTTCTATCCGGGGGGAGAGAAGCCATTTTCTGCACACGCATAGTCGCTCCGGTGTACGTTATATTAATACACGCACGGGGCATAGAATTTATCTCAAGAGCCTCTTTTGCAATTTGATCTTCCAGCTGATATTGCTGTAGGAAGGGAGATCGTGCATACTTTTTTCTTGTTTATGAAAGATAGTATATGTGTGTGTGTGTGTAGCATTGATTTCAGTATCAAAAAAGTTGAAAAGGAAATATTCAATCTTTTGCATTTTATATATATATTTATATATTAAGATAATAATAATTATTTTAAGTTTTGTGTTTCTCTATTATTATATTTTTATATCTAACTTTACATGACTTTACTTGCGCAGGTAAAGTCTGGATAGGCGACAATGATGTCTCGTGGCGAACGGACCAGTCTTTCAAGAGGACATCACCCTTAAATCCCTGTGCCACAACGACTACCACGACGACGACAAGCGGTGGGCCACTGACACATCCCCACCTGTCGTCACCCGTAGCTGCCCCTGTTACCACCCCCGATCACAGAAGCCCCAGTAGCATGCATGCGAAGCTTGGCATCTCACCCGGTAAGTGAAAGCCCAGCGAAACGAATTTCTATGTAATTTAGAGAAATATTTTGTCTTGCGAAGGCAATGCGAATTATAGTAAAACAAAAATGTTTAATTAAGCGTGCAATGTGTGATCGTGCAGCAAAAATATTTTTTCCCGTTTCCTTTAATTTTTTGTTTTTGTTTTGTTTTAATTATATAACGTCATTTTAATTTAAATTTCGAAAAAATGTCGAATGCGTAAAACGTGCATCTTCACGATTCATTCATGGATGCGACCAAAGTCTTACTACAAATGCTTTGAAATAAATTTGATCGACCAGAAGAAAGAATGTTAGTAATTTTGATCAATCAAAGAATACTTCAAAGCATTTGTAATATTACATTGATCGTACTCCATGAGAAATCTAACTTGTGTTATCAGTGGCAGCGTTTCGACAATCGTGGGTCAGGTTTAAAGTAGTCCTAAAACGCGAAGCTCTTTAAATAATGCAATAAGCTTGATGTCATTTTGCCGGACAATGGCTTGAGTTCTTTTGGAAGGTTCAATAAAATTGCCTCGCAGGTGCTCCACGACAACTGCTCCACCAATCACGACTTGGAAATTCGCGACGCTTGTCGTGCTCTACTCCTCGTAATTCGCCGACGATAATGATACTAGAACGATTTACAACTTTACATGTCACATCGAAACAAAGTTATGAGCAATCTGGAGCTGTATACAACATCATAAAATTACGTTTAGACATAACAGTTTCGCAATGTAAAATATTGTTTAAAGTTAAACTTGTTTTATTTAAACACTACATTATATCTTTATGCAATAATTTATGACGAAATCCTGAATGATTATTATTATTTATATGCAAATTAACTTCTGTATTATTATCTTGACATCTATATTATTATCTCATTAACATTTTCGATCAATTATGCGAATTTGTAATGTATTTAAAGGATCGAAAAGCATCAAATCATTTTTTCAGAAATATGGAAGATAATATAATAATGATAAGTATTATGTATTTAAATAAATTTTTTTACATGTTGTACAAGGATTTAAGGATTTAAAGGATGTGACAAAAGATAAAAAGGTACAACAGTATATTCTTATCGTTTTCAAAGCAAATAGGAGCATTTAATATTGCAATTGTCGTTTTCTTTATATTGACGAATATAAAGACCGAGAACTGGCGAAACCACGATGGTTCTTTTCATTTGCCTAAATAAACATAGCTTGGACAATGCGAGGGTGATTGTACTAGGGCCCGAAGTTCATCGGTTATACGATCAGGCCCCAGACGGTCGAAGGGAAGCACTTTTCGTCTTTCTAGAAGAAACAGGGGGATTACGATCTTGCGGGAGGGAGAAGGAAGCACTCGGCGCGGCATGTTTAATGCATCGCTCAACATTTCCATGTCAAACATCGCTTTGACTCGCGGAATTTAAAATCGTCTCGTTGCTGCGCGCACACGTACTCACGATTATGTGTGTGTGCGAGAGAGCGATGACGGGGAAACTATTCATCTTTATTTACTGGATAACCGCTGCACTCGACGAGGTGCGCAAAGTCCATGGTGTGGTCGATAAGGGTCGAAGCTTGAACTTAAAAGCTATGGGGGTGAAACTGGAGACTGAATGAGATTCCATTTTACAAGGTAAATGACGTTTCGACGGCGTGTCAGGCTTCATAAGATACGTTTTACAACGTAAAAGGATGTTAAAGCTAAATTTCTTTTCTTCGTTACTTTAAAATGTAAAAATATTAGAATTAAATTATTTAAATTATTAATATTTTATAATCTTAAATTTTTATATAATTTTTTTATATATTAATGCAGCTATTTTCGAATAGCAAAATAAAAATTTATGAATTTTTTTGAATTTCTCGTTGTTAATGAAGATCGAATGAAGGTAAAATGACTAATAATTAATATACGAGAGAAAATTTATTCGAAAATACACATACATTGTCATAAAATTGATTCAATAAAATAATTTCATGCAATAACAAAAAACAGTTTAAAATCGCGTCTACAAAAATGCCTACAAAAGCGATTAGAAATAGAGATATTGATGAAACTTGTGAGATGTTAAGATTTCTTTGCTAATTCCTTAGATATTATAGGTGATCGTAAAACCTTGTTTTATTGCGAAGTCAAACTTAATGAAGCAGTCTCATTACAACTTACGGTACTTTAAGAAAGGAGCAATTTCTCAGTCAGATTAAACCAAAGGCAATTCCGTTACGAATACATAGTACATCACTACGTGGCAACGTCTAATTAAATTCTAGTGTAGCACGAATTCTAGAATACGCATGCATAAGTTATTTATCTGCGAGATAAAACTCAGTAATAGAATTCTGTTATGATTTTTTGTATTATTTTATACACAAGTAGTTTATTTTGAGAAGAAAACAATTTATCTTTTCCTATCTTCATATATTATAATTTATAGCGGTTTCTATAGCTTTTATTACAATTGTTGTTATCAGCGTCGAGCATGGTGTCGACTTTAAGAAAGGAAAGATATTTCCCCTCCCGAACGTAGGGTTTTTTCGAAGCTATTTGCCTCGCAAAGCCGCTCTGGCCTAGCTGCCAAGTGTGTTTATTCGGTATATCAATAAGAACGAAGTGGGCGAAAGCGAGGACGTGGTCCCCCGAGGTCCTCGTTCTTACGTGGCGGCGATCGGTGGCGGCTCTTTCTGGACAGCTTGATAACATTATGTCGCCTACGTCGACATATGCACTGGCTAGTTTTTAAAGAACGAGGACCAGGAGGGCTCCCTAAAATATTACAGGCTCGTGAACACACTCTCGTAAAGACACATGTGTTACAACGACGTGTCCTTTCGCCCGAAAACGGGAACCCTTAAGCGTAAGTTTAATACAATACACCTAAAAAAACAGTATCGATAAATAAATCACTCGTTTACATTTACAAGCTGATATCACATTTGTCTGTATCACTCTTTGAAATTTTATTTTTTTACTTAATTTCAAATACAATTTAATGAAATTTTAATTTGGAGAATAGTGCGCAGAGATATTTTTGAAAATATAAAAATGATAAGGAATTATGATTTACTTCAATATATTTGACTTAATCGACGAATTTGTAATTAAATGTTAATTATCGATTATTCATTCGTGAAAGAATCATGTAAATGGGATGTAGCATTATATTTAGAATGATACATGCAAATATCGAAAAGATAGGCTAAATAAAAAGGGATAAAAAGATGGACTAGCAAGTACCTGTTAGAAACTAATCTTTGAAGTCGTCGCATTGCGTGACGCACTCTATTCTCGCGCAAATTACACTTGTCGTTTACAGAAGGATTCTCTTTGTCGGACTTCAGGAATCGTATTCCTCCCTCGGGAACGATCACTCTTCCGTGTGCTCTTTGGATCGCCCTCTTTCCTCCAAAATATGTAAATGTCGTTTATTCGATCAATTCTAACGAATTATTTTACATCTCTAACAATAGGTACTACTTGTGAAGTGCAAAACATTTAAAATAAAAAAATTAATTATACAATATTTTATAAAGTTATCCTCAATTATATTGTATACGAATATTGGACTATATTTTTATTTTTTTCTAAAAGAGAGGGAGAGTAGACAGTTCTTTATCCTGTCCTTTTTATAAAAGTCCTTTTTATAAAGGTTTGTTAGCCAAAAACAACGACAAAGAGTTTATTCTAAATTTTGTTGAAGCACGCAATATATTCATGATTGAAACTTTTTAGGAATTAATTTCGTTTTTTAAAAGGCGTCAACCTTTTTGATTATATATATTTATACCTTCATCTCTCTGTAGAATATAAAATATCGAGCAATGTCCATATGCCGACCAATAACTAAGGCTACGTATCGTTGGTATACGAACGCCATCCATGTGGAGGTTGGGGTCGCGCAGGCGAGAAAGGGTGGCTTGAAATATTGGCTACATAGATTTCAACCATTATTGCCGCGTGTAAAACACGGCGACATTTGGCGTTAAATCGATCAGGACGTGCTATAGCGTCGTATGAGCATCGTTCCTTCTCGCTTGGCGAATAAATACGCCGACCGATTGTAAAATGCAGCATAAACTCTTTTCAACGAGACTGCCCGAGTGCATTTTTATTACATACAATCGATATCTTTATATTTGCACAATTGTTTTAAACTTTATTAATTCATTTCGAAAAGCTTCTCAGGTGTGACATCATTTGTTAAGTTGTAATATTTTATATCTTTGTTTAATTTTTTTTTAATTAACAGTTTTTGCAGAAAGTATTTATTTCAATATAATTAGCTATTTATATTTTTCTGATTAGAATAGATTTAAAAATGATTTTTCTGTATATATGGAAATATTAATTTTTGTTAATTCAACATTGTAATTCTTTTACTTATTTCTTTTATCTTAAGATCTTTTTAGTGATGCGATATTCATATTTTACCATTTCTGATCAACCGATACGTGTAGAAAGATATACGGATTTATCTTCGTGCAGTTAAGGGACTAGATTTATAGTAATCGAGAGATCGCACACTGGTTGCTTTAAGTGACTAAGCGACCGAACTCTCAAACTGGCGAACATCTATTCTTTAATTTAATTCTCTGTTTCTTATAAGAAAAAGTGCGCGACCGTTTACTCGCGTTGTGTCTGATATATATATATATGTGTATGTATGTATGTGTAAGTATGTAATGTTATACTGAAAAAATTCAAAATTTTAATATATATTTCTTTGAATAGTACTAATTGTAAGTAAACATTTATTTATAGTAAATAAATATTTATTCAATAAAAAAAATAACAGTTAAATTAAATCAAATTAATGATTTATTTATCAAATAAATATAATATATGTTTACATTTAGTAAATATTTATGTAAGACTATTAAAACAAATATTTATTAAAATTTAGTATTTTTTTCAGTGTACAATATCCAGTTTTAATTAAATATACAATATACGTCTTATGTTCGCGTAACGACCTATTTGGAGAAATCATTCATCCATTCGATAAGAACACGCACGTTTAACCGTTTACTGAGAACGAACAAATGTGCAGCGCGATGTAATTGCAATGATTACAAAGGAAACATTTGCACCTTCGTTGCATTTGCCGAAAAAGCAGGTGTACCGCAAATTAGCATCGGGCTGTAAACACTTCATTCACAAACGATTCATTGTTCCGGCGGTCCGACGGTGATAATTGAAGAGCTAATTAACTCGCGTTAAAGTCAACCGCTCCGATCAAAATCCATTCGTGGCTGAGTGCCTTCGCGCCGGAAGTGTTCATTTGTCATCGCGTTCAGGTGTTTCGTGCTCTTCCAAATTCATTACAATGTACATACATTGTGTGTGGCTCGTCAACCTGTTAAAGGGTTCATTAAATCGTAGTGATGTTTATGTCAGTACGTGAGTGTAAAGGTCAAATTGGCATGCAAAATTCAAAAAATTATTCACTCAGTTATTTACAAATTACTAGGATCTTTATTATAGCTCTTATATCCCAGACGCAACGAATAAATTTCGCGTTCCGAAGATACGTAATGAGCGGCTGATCGAACATCGAGAATACACTACGTTAAAAGAATGCCTCGCGTGGCTAAAAAGGTACCAATTAGCTGCGAAATTTATAATAATACGCGATTTGCCATAATTAATCGACTACGCGCGCGCACTCGACCTCTCGCGTGCAACGCAGACATACACATACATATGGTACACACGTACACATGTATCTAATATACACACATAAACGCGCACAAACGGTCGTGCACTTTTTCAGATTATAATTTTAGATAGGCTGGTTCTCTCCGTTCTTCGCTGACGCAAATGGCGGCGTGTAGGCAAATTGAGGTGAGATTGGAGGTCAGGATTGCTAACCGGCCGTTACTGCATCGCGTTATTCACGTTGCCGTGGACGGCACAGAAGCGATTTGCAAGTTAGTTGCTATCTGTGCGCGATCTAAATCTAGGAAGGGCGATGCGTGAAAACGAGAATTAAGAGGATCTCGCCGATTACACACACACACACACACACGCGCGCGCGCGTGCGAGCAGCAAAGCTGCATCGCTGACTTGTTGCGGGAAACTACCATGGTCGAGACGCGGTAAATTTCTTCCGACGGTAGCTTGGTGGATTAGATCCAATCTAGTATATCCTAGAAAGTAACAGTGATAAAGCTGGAATAGCGATTTTGTGCACACCATTGACAGTGTTGAGTTTTACTGTCGCTTATCGCAATCTCTTCAATATAAAAATTTCGAAAAATTTACACTGAAAAGAAAAAGATTGGCTGCTGCAACAAATTAGATGGTAAAATATGGCATAGCATTTTTAATTGGCTGCAGCAGCCAATTTTTGGTTACGTTGTTAGCCTATCCTCAATGTCAGTATAGGATTTCGGTAGATTAACATAACCAAGAATTGGTTGCTACAACCAATTAAAAATGCTATGCCATATTTTACCATCCAATTTGCTGCAGCAGCCAATCTTTTTTTTCAGTGTACTACTAGATCTGTTATGTAATCAAAGTTAATCTAGAAACAAATTTAAGATTTTTATAATACTATGTCATTTTCCTTTGTCGCAGTTAGAGCTTGTAATATTCTGTATTACGAGAAACTGTATTTGCTTGATCAATTGTGTGAAAATTGCAATGAGAAATATGTGAGCGAGGGTCTATTACGTGGATCCCTGTATCTAGTTCTGGGATTAACTATGTACTTAACGAACAGCCATTTTGTAATTACTGTCCATTGTGATTACGAAAAGCCCATTAGAAGATCATTACGAGAAAATGCGATCTTGTATTCTGTGTGAAAACGCCAACATCAATGTGAGCAGTCAACATCGTGTATCTCTATGTATAAAACTCAGAACCTACTATCATCTAGATGGAAACACACACCTAACCAAACGTCTAATTAGAGGCACGTATCCAGGATATTCGGTACGGTTAGTCTCCTTCGACAGTCGATAATTCTTCTCGTTTGATAATAAACGAGCAATGGTTATTTTCTTCGAAGCGAGAGATAATGTTTGTGTCATCCATCAATGTCATTGACACCAGGATCAGGGAAATATTAATAACGCTCATAAGCCAGTAACGCAAGTGAGCGCAAACTGTGCACAGAGAGAATCGCAGAGAAGCGGGCCGCATCACTCGCGATCTTCTTTCTCGATCTCTCCCTCGATCTTTGTCGATCTCTTATTTTAACTGAAAGAGAAAGAAAGAGAAAGAAAGAGAGAGACCGCCGTTATCTTTCGCCAGCTGTACGTGAATACGTAACGACTTGAGCGCCTCGCTCTCACGTGCTTCCTCATCTTCCGAGGGGTTCGCGGTCTGAGCGGAGTCGAGGGAACGATTAAGATAAACCAAACCGCTAATTAAGGGGGAGAGGCCAGGTAAGAGCTCTACGCCGTGTTCTAGGCCACGCATCTCATACGTTCAAGCGTGTAACAGCTTCTTCGCGCAATCAGCCAACCCGCTCGGCCAAATGTCAACTGACGTCTCTCTCGCGTATACGCGGTCGTCCGTTTGCATCTCGCCGAGATCGGTGCGCCGTGATAAGTATCGCACGGATGAATACCTCATGCGAAAAAATATTTGCGATTAGCGCGGAACTGTTACACTGTGCATAAGACCGCACAGCCGCATCGTACGCTCAAGATTGGAATGCGAGTGATTTTGATGTGGCAGGCATCTGGGATATACGGTGCAAATTAACAGACTTTATAACTTTCAGAATATTATGAAGGTAACATTATTCTTTGGAGGAAGAACGTATAATATGCGGCGTTAGGTTGAACGTTTGAAATGAACATGGAGGTACGCGTAGATTTTATGCGAAATTTGTTTAGAATCGTGAATTCTGACATAATTTCAAGTTTTTTAATAAAAAAAAGAAAGGTAACTGTATTCAATGTAACCGTTGCGATTATGCTGAGTCCGACATTGAAAACTAGTGATGCGATTCGAAATAATAAACATTTCTAAATATTAATTGAAAATCTAACATTTTTTCAATATTTATTTGGGTGCACTGAGAAAATTTAATCAATGTAATTTTATTACCTAGAAACAGAAAGCAAGCCATGTTGAATACTCGGTCACATGACCAACGAGGAGGAGGGTTTGAAGGTTCATCCCTCACCCCAAAATTTACGATTAAAAGTTATGATTGACAAAACCTAACATTTTTTCCATTTAAAATCAAGAATAAGAAGAAGACATTCTAAGCTGTAAAATATCCGAAAAAGCAATTTATTAAAATCCTCCCGAAAAAAATCCTAAATTCATACTTACAATATATGCTATATTAGGTGCAGTTACCTTACATAGTAAAATCAAATCTTTCTATTGAGAAAAGCACACGTGCGAATTAATAAAATTCAGAATTATTCCAATTTTTCTTACACCAATTCATCACGCCGTTCGAAGGCGTATAAAATTCCCGACATCACCCGGTATGTGAATTCGCGCGAAGCATCGCGTAATACCAAGGGATCACGGTGGACCAGCTAACGTGATTATTATAAAGTCAATACGTTGCTAACTCATCAGCCGGCTCCGCCCTCTAACAGCCCGGTAATATGCACCGGCCAAGAAGTCAGTTACGCTCTATCAGTGCTCGCTCTCGCTCCCTCTCGCCTTCTCTTCTTATCGCGTCTCTCGCGTACCTCGTCTCTCGCGTCTCCCTCGAAGCGCGCAGCCTCCCTTAAACATAAGTGTGTCTACCTACGTGGATAGGTAAGTGCCTACCTACGCGTGTAACCTACCGACATACGTGCGGCACATCCTTCCCTCTCGCCTCATTGCCGTCTCCCTTTCTTCCTCTCTCGTTGTTTCTCTCCGCCCGGCCGGCCGCACTACCTGCACACGTGCAATACACGTTCCGCTGTGCAGTCCGCCGGTATCTGCCGGATCTGAACGAGCTGCACGAAATCGCTGCCTGCAATTATCCCTGAGAAATATATTACTTAAAGGAGCGCTGCGCGCCATAAGAAAACGAGCCGGCGCAACTATTTTCCGTAGTCGCGATCTCGGCTGCCTTACGTACACGTGTAGATACGCGTCGAACATTATCGGGATTCATTGCGCCGATTTTTGAGAAAATCGCCGCATCGCGCCACGCCGAAGTAGCGAGGAAATGCGGCCCGCAATTTACTCTCTCCGAGAGCTGTGTTATTTCAGAATGGTTCGTTACAAGACGAGTATAATGGAAGCTTCGCGCGAAGCGATTGCTTTTATTACAAAGGGATCGCGTTGTCAGGGCTGCTTCGAGAGATTTTCTTTTTACGTATTTATTATAATCGAATGGAAGTTGTTATCACATCTATAGAAACGACGAAAATGTTTGTATACATTACTTTTATTTAAATCATTATATTTATTTCATATTTATTTGGATTTCAAAAATATAGACTCTTAATTAAAAGAATATTCTTTCGGGTTTCTTTATCACGATATCGTATTTTTGTTGTGGATTATTATCACGATATCCGAGCGTGTTCCTATTAACTTTCGCGCGGCAGGCGAGAAGCTCAGCGTGTAATTTCTAGGAGCATGCTCATTACTCTGGAATAGTTCGTTACAAGTGAATTATGAAAGCGAGGTAAATCATGGTTAACTTTGTCGAACAAGCAAGAATCTTCTTAACTACATTTCGATTATTTTCGTCAATATTTCGTTACTTATCGTACATCTCTTACTTATCGTTCATCAGTCGAAAAAATTCTACCATAATCAGACTTTCAATAAATTTATTATTTGATGCTAAATACTTTAGCATGAAATATAGATTAAGAAAATTAAAGAAAATATAAAGCCCATAATTTCTAACGCAATATAGAAAGTTGTGGCCAATCAATAAGAGGGAGTAGCAACCAAAAACGATAAATATACATTTAATGATATCCTAAAGTGAAGCAAATTACTAACATTTCGTAACTTTAAAATATCTTTAAATTTACACAATTGTAAAATTCTCGTACACGATTAAAGTACGCATAAAATAACAATTGCAAACATCGGCTTTGTATTAACAACTAAGAAAAATTATAAATATCATTTATTTTTAAATAAGTACCTACACATACAGCTGTCGACAATATTTTCTTAATACAAAAATTGTACAGTTCATATGTACAAAATAAGGAGATTTCGTCAGAAATCGCAAGAGACAACATGCAATATTGTGCAATTGGAATCAAGATTAAAAGTCTAGAAAAAAAGATTGTTTAGAATTAAATTTTATAAACGCAAATAGAAATGAAGAGTAGTAAAGATGAACAATATTGCGTGTTAGCACTAAGTGCCGGATTTTGCAAGAGATAGCGCTGCAATATGTTAGATAAGGACAGATGTACGCGTTTGAGTGAGACAGAACGATAATGTAAGAAAGTGAGTTAGAGATACTGTTATCGATATTTATAGTTTGGACTTGAAAAATCTGTTTATCGACATCGTTGGAGTTCGGCCTTCCTTTAGGATTCCCTTAATTAGAAAAACCGTATTGAATATAGATAAATTGATTCAAGGGCTGAAAAAATTCTGGATAAAATAGCATTGATCGTGTTAGAGCGGCGTCAGCAGTTTGCGAGATTAATATTACGGAATTACCTGTGCGTTCTTTCTTACGAGGAGCATAGCGCCGCGTGCATCGGTGATCTATGAAAATTATCGATACTTATCGCGCCGCAGTTGCTCGCGCATGATAAATGCACGCACTAACGCACGTTCGCGCGAGAGAAGGAAAGGAGAGTACTGGCGAGTCCGCGAGGAGTAACCGATAACGTAATACGGGAAAAGGGAAAAGCAAAAGGCGCGTACCCACCTCGCCGAGGTATCTGTTACATGCCTTATGGACAGCGCGGAACGCGTTATTACAGTCGGGAGGCGGTACGGGAGGAATCGCGCCTTTTTTTCTCAGCGAGCGAGTTCAAGGTCAGGGTTGGGCCCGGGTCGTTTCATTCATTCGTGTGAAAAGTACGCGTGTGGAGTCGGAGCCGTGTGCAACTCGCGCGCACTCGCGCCGCGGAGTACATACGCTGGTATAGGTCTTAATCCGGTGTCTCGATCTCTCGAACATGGTTACGGAGCCGTAGATGCGTGATTGCTTTTAGATCGAGTGTGTGCATAGCGACGCGTTTCCCCTCCGCGCATCTGAGAAACGAGAGTAATTCGCGATATTGTATCGGGTGAAGTATCTATTCAGAGACTGGATGGGCTCCTATATTCTCGACGAGCGTAACTGCTCGTTAAGCTTAAATACTTGGTGGAGAAGTAGCTGTTGATATAGTCATCTTAAATTGCTTGCATTCGCGAATCTTCCTCTCGTACAGGACGAGTGCATACAGATCTCATTTCCGTATATGGACTTGAAGGGGCGCATAAACCGCGATGTCGCATCGGTGACGTGTAGAGCTTAATGATGTCGTTACATCGTCGGCGAGTGTATAGGTGCTCAAGAAATGCGTCCCGAGGTGAAGTCGTTAAGGCGCGACTTAAACTGAGACTTCTCCGTTGAAGGCTTGGCCGAGTGTTCACACGTTCCGGGTGCGTCCCGACTGATTTTCGTTTTCGAGACTAATTTCGGAGGGAACGTGACGATCGGTTTCTTCTCCGCGGCACGTGAGGATGCCCTTCGGCATGCGTGTGTATGCATGCGTGCAACATGCACGTCGCAATGCGAGCACGCGCATCGCGCGCGCGCACACTCACGTGTATCCATGTATGCGCGTCTCGTGGGTTTGGGGTCAGAGGTTAAGCGGCGTGATTGAGTCTTGCTTACAAGGAGCCGCCCTTCGTTGCTCCTCTCGGGCCCTACCTCCTGGGGAAGGAAACCATAATGCAATTTAAGCCATAATACTTGACTTTAAATTGAAAAGATTGCCCGAGGGATGCGAGGGAGCCGGGCGGTGCTTGTCGTCGTGTCTGGTAGTGGTGGTGGTGATGCCAGTGATGGTGACCGGGCTTGGAGAATGAGGCGGAGAGGTGACCAGAGTGGAGAGTCCACGAAGGTCGTCGTAGCACCTTGGGCGCATTTACTTCGATAGGACACACGCGGTTGCACGTGTCGAGCGACGTAATCTTGCGCGGGATGCAACTTAGATAAACGATCGGCACCGATATCACGCCTACAACTGCGCTAAACGCCTAGCCATACGACCTTTGAGCCGTCCTCCCGCATCTATGTCCATCTCGATTACCGCATTTCGCCTCTGATAGCGATTAGCAAGAATCGCTACCTTCGTCTTCCTATCGATTTTCTCGCCTGGCTTGCTTGTCGCTCATCACATCGAGAAAATCATGCGTCGTGTGCTATAATCGAAATGTGTATAATCTGGTGATGATGCTTCATTCTCGAATGCACGTAATAAAAACTTATAGTTAGGTAGAACAAAAGTTAATCGAATATGCATTGTTAAATATTAAAGGATTAAATTTGAATTAATTCTTTAAATTGAATAACATTTTCTTATTTTTAAGTCCAAATGTGTTAAAATGTATTATTTTAATACATAATATGTGAAAATATAAATGAAAAAACAACCACATCTATAATCAACACATTTCTGTGGTCGAATTGCTTAGTTTCAAACGGAATTTCAAAATAAACAATTTATACTAATATATATATCTATTTAGTAAATGATAAACTAAATTTGAGTCAAATTAATACATTTTCTTTAGTTAAACTGTTTAATTCCATTGCAGTGACTCTATAAAAATAATCAAAAATAATTCAAATCAAGTATAATTTAACATTATGAATTTAACAATGCAGTAATATCGAAAAAAAACTTTGCTGTTTACGATGCAAAAGTTTTTGATGTCAATATTTATCTCAATTGTAATTCTAAAGCAGCACAGACTGCGTATAGGAATAAATCGCGATGTAAAGAGTTAAAACGTGATCGGCACCCTAGACAGGTGTTAAGTTAAGACTGCAATCAGCGGACGGCCTGGGTATAAGGTTGCCAGTCTCGGTGTGGCTCAAACGGAAAGCAGTTTTCCCAATTGGCGAGTTTCTCCACGCGGTCGTACTGACCAGCGGCCATCTGTCGGTCCGTACCAGTGCTGATGTCCTATTCCCCCTGCCTCGTCCCGACATCGTCTCTTCTCCTTCACTCGGTCCGCCCTGCACGCTCTCTGGCTTACATTTCCAATCAATAACCGATTGAACAAACCCCACCCCACCCTACTCCACCCCTATCTGCCTTCCCCAACGAATTCCAGCGAACTAACAGCCAGCCAATTCCGCGTTTCGCAGTACAGATGCCAAGTTTATCGTCATTCGTAATCGCGAGCAATTGTTTGGTACAATGCGAAAAGAATATAACTTAGTTTAATTTTGAAAAGTTACAGAAATGACGACTTTTTACACAGACAAAACGGTTTTGCTGAAGTATCTATAAATTTAGGTAGATATATAGATTTAAAAATAAATTTTGTTGGTTATCAAAATAATTATGTAGAAGTTCTAACTGATTGCTAAAATATCAACATTTTTTGCACTGCTCATCATGCTTGAATTTTCTATACAAATATTTTGGTGGACTAATAAAATTATTTTCAGATCTGTATCTGCTAAATTTTTAGGTATATATTTCAGCAAAATTTATCTGTGAACTTACAGTGTTTTATTATCATTATTCTTAATTATGAATGATCAGCGTTAAGAAGATTCTTCAAAATAAAGAAATAATATAATCACAGAATATATATTTAGAATCAAGTATTACTCTGTGTGGCTTTGAGTGCAACAAGGGAAGGAAGAATGCTAAAATGTAATAAAAAGCGAGTAAAAGCACCCTCGGACTTTTGCAAACTCGAGTAGGCGAATTTCTCTCGCCAAAGAGATTCAATTAACTGATACTTTAATCTGCCCACGAAAATCGTATTTTTCCTACTTTTTGTTTCGCGCGCGGCGTTCCGAGTGTCAGAGGGAGGCTCCACGATGACCTGGCGCACGATAATTACTAGCGAGAAGTCTCTCGACCAGTTTCTTTAAGAAAAGAAACGTGCGGCGGCTACAGGGTGTTCCTGCGGGACGGTCGAAGTGGAGGAGAGCCCTTCTCTTCGTCGGGAACGCGAGATGATAAATCAGATAGGTGGCGGCAGCTGGTCCCCGGGAAATTGCCTCCCCATTGTACAAGGGACGTGTTATTTTGGAAAATCATCTCTCGGCTCTTTGCCTGCTAATTTCGCCGTGCCCTACGCTCGAAATTACTACCTACTTCCTGGGTCGCGGACCCGAAGTCGGTGAACGCGAAGTCGACCTGGGCATATGGAATGCGGTTTATGCGCTCAACCTATCGGCTCCTACTGACGTGAAACTCGTTTCGGTATTAATCGGAAACGCATTTTCGTTGATTTCATCTTTGATCTCTATTCGAAGATACCTGACTTTCTTCAAAAGTTTCTTCGTGATATTAAGAGATTTGTAGGAAACAGTATCGTACAGTGTGACAATTTTAGTGTTTTCCTGCATATAATTTTACGCCAAATTGAGAAAAGTTATTTTAATGTTTTACGGCTATTGATCTTTTCTGAATATAAATATTCAGCTAATTTGTATACGTGCAGATACGAACAAACAATTAATTAGTCACGGTTTAGAGAATTATGTTGTACATATTTATACGCATACAAACACGAGAAAAATGTTTTTTGAAAAACGAGATAGAAGAAGAAAAATTATTTTAATTTTATTGCTATTTCGATTGCCTATATTTAAACAATTCTTGATTCAAATTATTTTGATCGCTAGTTTTTCGAGAAACACGAAATTGTAGACTTTTTTTTAAGTAAACATGTCGACAGTCTAATAAAAGTATAAAGATGCCGACAAAACCCTTTATCGCGTTTTCCAAATATAGAATGCATAAATATGTAAATTTTAAGTTTTTTCATAGATCAATAGAACGATCGATGTAAAACCTTGAAAGTCAAGGAACGTTGGAGGCACGTATCGGAAACGTGGGACTGAATTTGAGAAGACTCTTAGAACCTTTTCAGATTTGCAGCGGTCTGACATTAGCATGTCGGAAAATATTCTGTTTCACAGCAAGGACGCTGACAACAGGCTATCGGTTCTAGAAATTTAATAAGAAACGAGAATTGCTTTGACCTTTCTTTGGGCAGCTTCACGGAATAATTAAAAAAAATAATTTTAAACGATTATTTATTTTAAATAATGGGTAACATTGACGGAAATTGTAATTTTGTTGCTGATATTGAAGCAATATCAATAAAAATAGAATTATTAAAGTTGGGATAGAGATGTACACTTTCCGTGTTATTTTAATGCAAAAATTATTAATTTGATCAAAAACATTACACTGAAAAAAATATTTGTGTAAAATTACATGATTATGCTGGGTCGGAAAAAATCCAGCATAATCATGTAATTCTACACAAATATTTTTTTCAGATATACATATGTTTACAAATTTCGGTGCACATTGCGACTTTTTCTCTTTACCTTCTAGTTCTATTTTAAGTTTATCATAATGAGATGTATAAACTGCCCCAAACGAATCATCGAAAAGACGACCTTTGACCCAACTGACCCTTGATGGTCACGACACACGCGACATACGAGCAATATCATTATACAACGTACAATGACGCAGTCTACTGCACCCTAGACCGATCTAGCTTGACCCCCGATCTCTCGCTTTGTCGCTGGACAATACGATTCTTCCCATAGAATATACTCATATCACTAACATTGACTAGAACTATGTGTTATTACTTTAAAAATGTTATAAATTTTTCAATAAAATCTTTAAAGGGAAAAAACAAGATCACATTTTTCTTTTGTAATAATTTAATTTGAAAGCATTGCCAACGTAACATATCTTACCACGATAATCAATTATATCGTCGAAAGTTCTCTGTAAATCACGAGATACATATGTCATTTCCGTTCTTAAATAGCATTATTCTCAGCATCCGAATGTGGCATTAACGCGTTTTCCTGAAAACATTCAATCGCTTCTAATTGGCGGATGTGACTGGATAGCGCGTGGCGACGTCACGTCAAATCCCTCGCTCGTTCGTTATAGAGTCCCAGAACGTTTCCCGCCCGGAAATTTGTCCAGCCTGCCCATTATCGTGCGTACAATTAAAGCCAATAATTCACCGCGTGGCGATGGGGAAAAGCGGGATTGCACGGACCGATCTGGCACGGGTCAAATCGAATGAAAGGACAAAGTGTCCGCGCTCCACATTTTCGAGTGTGTCCATTTCCCCGGTCGAACCCACCGTCGATCACGGCTGCGACGGTGAGACCGCTATCGCTGCCCTACACGCGTAGGTAACAATAATGGCCACTGACCATCGGCCATCCCTGAATATTCCGCCCTACTCTACGATGATTCAATCTGACAATGGCCCATTCCTCCGGACAATGCTCTGGTCAAACGCATTGCTGTTGGCGAGAAGGGGTGGTTGCAAAATAGGGGCGCTCAGCGACCTCTGACTCTTCCCCCTCGGAAAAGCGTGGGTGAGATCCTCCCGCTTTTCAATCGACGAGACAGTTTTCGTGCGGGTGCCTTTTCCCGTACTTCTTTCGACAACAGAATGCGCAGCAGAGTGATTTTTGATGTTAAAGTTGAGTACGTCATTTCGATATTAATATTTCTATATCACTTTAACTTAACTTTGTATCCACGATTTGCGACGATTACGGATATTGTTATTGATTAAAGGTATTTAAAGAAGGACATACATTGAAAAAGCAATTTTGCTGAAGAATCTAAAAATTTAACTCGATACAGATTTGAAAAATAATTTTGCTGGATCATCAAAACAATTAGCAGAGTGTCCGCTACCGGGAAAAACCTGGAAAACCTGGAATTTTCAGGGAATTTTTTTTACCCTTGAAAATCCTAGAATTCTCATGGAATTTTGTTGAAATTGTCAGGGAAATTTTTCGAATTCTATTTTGAAATTTAAATTCTATTTTGTCTCTGACAGAATCATTTCTTTGACCATTTTTTTATAAATAATGCAAGTTTGAATAGAGCCTATTGCTAGATAGCAGCCGATCAGCCGTTTGTGGTGTACTAACAGCATGTGAAGGAATAATACGTGGTCTACAATAAGAGTCGTAGTGGTCATATAAAAGTCTGAAATCGTAAGAAATTGAGAATTAAATTCGAATTTTCGAAAATGCTCAGAAGGAAGTAGAAGCACTTAACGAGCAAATTCAAGCTTTAAAAAAATGGATTTCAGTATTTTGTGTTGTCTAAATGTTATTTACTTATAAATATTATTTATATATCTTTTGTTTTTTTATTGTAAACAAAAGTTATGTTTATATATATAATTTTTGAATTATTTGTTTAGGAATGTCTCTAATCTTATCTGGAATTTTGAATAAAATTCATGGAAAAACCTGGAATTCCCAGGAAATGCTTTTATAAGATTTGAGTACCCACTCTAATTAGATAGGACGACAAAATTGTTTGCTAGAATATCAAAACTTTGCAGCATTGCTCGTCATATTTATTTTGATGGTCTAACAAAATTATTTTTAGATCCGTACCTAGCCAAATTTTTAGATTTTTCAATTGCTCTTTCAATGTACCAATTAAATTCCTGAAAGTAAATATAACTCTGTAAGTTTCTTGAATCTATGAGAAAGCATATACATATAATTAACGTATATTTATAAGACTTTATCTTCGAACGCATAATTTTGCGACCATATAATTTAATAACGATTGGCGAACATACTTGATGTATAAAAAAAATTAGGTTAAATGTTGAGAAATCCATTAGTCACATGTTGATCAGACGGTATAGAGAATAAAACATAGAAATGCACATCGCGATATCTGCTGATACACATTGCGCGCCAGAAACGTGATAAGCTTTCTCATCCGAGTAATTACTGTTTTTGTATACTCTTTTGCAAATTTACCGCACATACGTTAAAACGAATAGCGCGAATGCACTCTCGGCTTGATACACGAGTCTGCCATTACACGCACTCAAGCGTATGAATAATGAGGGATGGGCGTTTAATTATTATACTCATCGTAACGTATAATATACGGTGCATCGGAGCGATATCTTTTACTTGTATGCACGGTATACGCAGATATATTTTCTCGGATCAATTATTTTCACGCGCCACTATGCGCGATCATACCGGCAGGTAGTGGCCTCGCTCTTTTCGTTTATTTTTATTTTTCCTCAGGGAAAAATCGAATACATCACTTATCTCGAAATATCAGCGCGATGGTCATCTACAACGAAAAATTTCATAGTTAACATACTTAACTTGTTCGGGCTGAAACACGGATCTGTAAGTTCTGCGCGTCAACAAAGACGATCCATCATTCACCAATGGACCATGTTTGGGACAGATTGTAGCGGACCCCAGCTGGCTGCGTCTGTCTGTTTCCCTATTTATACAATTCTCCCTCGTTCTGCATCTCTTTCTCTTTCTCTCATCCTTTTCAAAATGTATGTATACATTTTCTCGCTGGACTTATTTTCCTCGTTATTATCCAATAATGTACTGCCACATATTTCAAAATTTATTTGAGAAAATTCTCGGATGTATAATAAAATATATAAAATGTTACGATAATTACATATTTTATAAATTTTATAATATAAATTTATTAGAATTTATTTTCATGATTATCTTAACCATTTAAGATCAAATAAGCTCGAGAACTGACTAATTATTAATTATGTTACAAACTAATTGTGTATTTTTATACTTAAACTTTCGTAAGCAATCTAGTTCATGATATTCTTTGATATTTATATCAAACAGAGAGAACTAAAAAATATATATAATAATGCTTTGGATAAATGTAAGATAACAATAAATTAATAACAATTGGTATCGGAATCAAAGAGGAAACCATAACTCGATTACAATCAAGCGGCGCATTTAGAATGATGAAGGCGCCTTTAGGTATTCGTTATCGAGTCAGACCGCTAATAATTAAGTCAATTGATTAATTAACCGAATTAGATAATCTGCAGATCGATCTGGGTGTAAAAGTAATTGAGCATCAACGCATCGTTTTTTTGTGCAGGCAGACGTTTTATTTATATCGTAACTCACGATAAGGCCATTTCCATAACAGTTACTCAATCGACATTTATAATCATTATTAGCAGTATGCGTGCAGTTGAAGAAAATTTATTTTGGATACCTTATGCTCAGAAAAGCTAATTATCGTGTTATGTAGTATACGTAATGTTATGGTAGTGAAATTTTGTACTTTGAAACATAAGGCAGCAATCTGTTTAAAAAGAATGTATTTCTAGGATTAAATAAGGACACTCTTAAGAATGAATTTTTAAGAATATTTTTAGAAGCAGTTCTTAAATATTTCACTTCTTTTAAAACATGTTTCGAACATGTTTTTTTGTCAATCATTTTTTGAATTTGAAACATTTGGATAAATACGATATAAATCATTAACAGTATTTTTTTTTGTCTTTTGTTGTGGAGAAGTATTGTTTCTTTCTTTTCTATTTTAAAATAAATCTATTTATCAAAATTTTATCGTATAATAATAAGCATTTCAACGATTTTTTCCTTTTTTCCTTTTATGACTTATGAATCATTTGCAAGCCAAAAAAGCTAAAAGAGAAATATATATAATACATTCATAACTCTTTTATTTCCTCAGGTTAGAAACTTTCAAACATCTACACAAATGAAATAATCTGTTTATATACAAAATAACGTGTTGTTACAGGTGAACATTATTATATGCATGTAAAAATATTTCTTTAACATTATTTTTAACAGAATACAAGAAACTATAAAATTTGTAAAAAAAACGAAATATAATATTATTAATTAATAAATAAGAATTAAAGAAAAGGAGGAGAGAGAGAGAGAGAGAGAGAGAGTGTGTGAAACGAGGAAAAGGAAAGAAAGAGAAAATAAAATTAATTATAACTGATATAAGATATTATTTGTAATAAATAGTTAAGAATTATTACGATTGAAAAAGAAATGTGCGTGTAAAGTACTTATCCAATTGTGGATTTCAAAAAAGCATTTCCGAAATAACTTTGTAAATTACTAGCTGGCAAAATTAAAAGCTCGCGTCTGTCGATACGCACCGTCAAAGAAGAGAGATAGGAGAGACGTTTCTATAATTCAGTGCGGTACCTATCGAAACGTTGGTTGAGCGGGATCGGGGATCAGGGGTGGATAATGTATGTACCCTTGGCCGTGCGATAGGAAGGCGGGTGTTCGGAAAGCACGTAGGGGATCTATATCTCTCTCTCTTCTTCCCGCTCTCTCTCTTTCTCTCTCTCTCTCTCTCACTCACTCTCACTTTGACGGTTTTGAGGGTATGCGGGGGTGTACTTCCTGAGAGGACTCCAGATGGGGGAAGAGAGGCAGTGCTGACCATTGCGAATGGACAGCCTTGGCTCACCAGTAGGAACGTTGCGTCCGGCAAGTTAACTTGGAGCAACTCTAAAAGAAATAAAAAGAAGTAAAAATGTTCCCCGCTCTTGCTCTCATAATGAGAGTTAACGGAGAAGCACATGACGATTTTAAGATAGTATATAAAATTAACAAATCTTGATAAAACCTTCTCGGTCCTAAATGTTGCGTCCGGATTGTGCAAACGCAATGTGTTGAACAAGGTGTTAAATTTATCCGAAATATTGTATTTTTAGTTTTTTCTTTACTTGAAAATAGAATTGAGGCGTTAATTGATCGGTCTATATTTCTATGTCTTTTTCAAGTTAATTAAACTAAATAATTTCTCGGTACTAATTGTATAACGAGCAAAGAAAGTGTTGTTGACGAATAAGTGACAGGCAAGAAAGTGTTGCTAATTCCAAAAGGGGAAACTTGAAAGGTTTTCTGATGATATTTCCTGTGATTTTATACTTTTGGATTCTGGAGGAATATGCGCAACAAAAGAAAGAGCTGGAATATCTTCCGGAGGATAAGTACGAATATTTTAGTAAAAATATTTAAATTATTTAGAAAAATTATTTTACGTATATTTTTATGTTTTAAAATATAATCGATTTTAATTGAAATCCAGCATTTTGCATATCTGAATTATTTTGAACTTACATTTTACAATCAATTTTTTATTTCATGAGATATTTTATATACAACCATCTTTGAAATCTAAACTTTGTATAAAATTTGTTTTTTATTCGTCAATTACTCGTAATTTCACGTTGATTATAGCAATACTACCAGCATAATTCAAACTGTCTCGTCAATTTCGGTGAATGTTAACGACAAAAATTATCTCCCGCATGCGTCGTTTTTTTAAATTAGCCACCATGCCTTTTCACACGAAATTCTAAAGTATAAAAAATTTCTACTATTCAGCCAAAGTGCCCACATTATGACGTTCATCTGATCGCCTAACTGCGACCATCTCTTCGTTTTTCCATTTTACTATGCAGCATCGTTTTCGCACGATCCCTAGCACGAACATATACTATATTATGCAAGTCGCGTTCTCATTGGTTCTGCAACTCGGTAAAATTTCGTCGCTTGATGTCCATAGCATATGTTCCAATATCTTTGCAATAATGTTCTCCTTTATCCAATAAAGTGTATCTGCAATCCAGCTTAAAATTAAACGCTACAGGTGATTAGTTTGATACTTTTAAACTGAGATAAAAGGGATTAATTTTGTGACATTATCATCGCGTATGGTCAATAATTACGCGGCGGCAGGATTTAAAATGTAAAACCAACCCTCTTTCTGTGATTAGAGCAGTGTGCGGCGATTGGGGTTGCTTTTAGTTCGTAGGGGTATGACCACGCTATTTTAAAGGTATGGTCCCCCTCTACGTTTTCGTTCCAAACTCCGATCACCCTATTCGCTTTGGACAATCTGTAGATGCACTTGAATTACTCGAGTTCTCTCGTCACTCTCGCCTCTCCACAATAGGCGATCGTCCCATGCGATAGTTCTTTTCACGAACATTCCTCATCTTGTCGTTGTATATTATATTAGATGATTTAATTTTAAGCTTTGCAAAAGATGAAGAATAAACGAAAATCTCTTTCATCGGTTTGAATTGACATTCGCTTCTACTAGGAATATTGAGATAAGTAAATAGTCTACGAACTTAAAATTCAACATTTTAATGAAACGTTTATGAAGAGACAGAGCACACTTGCTGTGTTTCTATAGAGGATGGGCTTAAAAGATCAATAGGACTATCGCGAAAAGTCGAATAACGCTTTGCATTATCGATATTTTACATCTACCGATTCTCAGATGAAAAAAGATTATAAAAATGAAATTGAAGTGCATATCTTGTATAAGCTTGAGAAAGTCTAGGAAATTCTATGCATAAGCATAGAAATGCATGTAAATTTGTGTATATCTTTAATTCTTTATTAAATAAAATTATTTGCTGTGTAATTTAATTAAGAAATATTCTTTTCTTTCGACTTTGTTTTTTATCTTTTATGTAACTTATTTTTAATTTTTCTAGCGATAATAAATTTATCATTCATATTTGGCATATGACATTATGTAACGTTATGAATTTTATATTTTTAGACCTTTTTAGATCTTTTTAGATCTTTATTAAATTGTTATTTTGTATTGTGTATTATTAAAATTTTTTTCATTTTATTGTATTTATTTGATACTTTTAAATTTATCTAAAATCTTTATTATATTTTAAAGATCTTCTTGATTACATAAAAGTTATTAAAATAAGATCGAAGTTAATTTGACCAAAAAATATATTCGTGACAACATGCAAGGTTCGTCTCTTTTCCTTTACAGTGCATGTAGCTTCTTCGCGATCTGGGGAGAGCGGTTTATCAGATCGTTATCAGAGGATCTGACCGCGTTCTTGCTTCTGGGCCAGTCACGATCAGGGCTCGATCGCTCCCATCTCTCCCCTCGCCTCACTTCTCTCGTTCTTACTTTGTACAGCACCTTAATTAAGCGTTATGAGTTGAACTCCTCGTTAACGAAAGACTATATTCTCTGTGTATGCCTTGGACAGGTATGTAGTTAGTTACAAAGCTAGTGTACATCGTGAATAAACTTGACGCACTGTATCTAAGATATTAAACAAGTTTTGTTAACAAGTTGTTGCCATATATATAGCCAATTTAATATCACGTTGACGTAATCGCAGATTGGGGAATATGCACAGAATTTAATACTATCGCTACGGAAAGAACGAATAGCGATGGGCAGTTTTCTCTGCGAAGGTACAGATTAAGAGGGAACTGAAGCCGCTTAATTTCCTGCCTTCTCTTCCGCCGCGATGCCCCGCATCCTGAAAATAATATTTCTCCGTTCGGCCGTCAGTAGCAAGATGGCGTTCTCGAATTAATTAATTACATCCCCGCCGGCGTGCTGGTACCTAACTCGATTTCGCGCTATTGAGTTGTTCCTTTCCAGGCGTGATGCCCGGCCCACCGTCTTACCTTCGTTCTCTACCCGTTTTCCTCTTTCACGTCGAGTTATTATCGATATTTGCACGCTACGATAATTATTGGCCAATTCCATTCGCGGCTTTATCCTTCGCATTCTTTTATTATCGCAAAATCCTGACATTTATTCTTTTCGTCTTTCCTACTCGGCATTATCCAGAACTGTTATACAGTGGAAATGAATATATATAATCAATTATAATTTTTTCTTTAGAAAAATATATCTTGGGAGGTTTTACAGTAAATTGCATATTTTAAAACATTTATAAAATACGCAGAAATTTTGTCAAAATACTCTTTATCAGTCTTTTAATTTTCACACGAAAAGAACAATTTTGTTAAAGTATCTAAAAATTTAGCTAGATATAGAACTGAAGATAATTTTGTTGAATCATCAAAATAATTATGTAGATTAATTATGTGACATTTTAAAAGATGATATTATAGATTGGATTGTATTTTATTCTTTTTTTTACACATTTAAATTTATCTATCAGAATTTACAATTAAAAAATTAACTCTTTTAAAGTTCAACATTGCTGGTGGAGGGTTAAGCTTTGATGACAACGCTGCAAAAAACAGCTTTTAACATTTTAGCAAGCAGTTAGAGCGTTCAACATAATTATTTTAATAATCCAAATAAAATTATTTTCAAATCTGTCTAGCTAAATTTTTAGATGCTTTAACAAAATTATTCTTCCCACGCAATATTAAATTCTTATTGTTAGTCTCAA
This sequence comes from Mycetomoellerius zeteki, assembly GCF_001594055.1. Lineage (NCBI taxonomy): Eukaryota > Metazoa > Arthropoda > Insecta > Hymenoptera > Formicidae > Mycetomoellerius > Mycetomoellerius zeteki. The sequence goes on along the minus strand of NW_017256643.1, from coordinate 473,703 downwards.
TTTATATATACGTAATTTTACTTAATGCATTACTAAAGCGTATTGTAGTAGTCATTGACGCTGATCGATAGCAATTTAACAAAGTATTCCAATTGAATCGCCATTCACGGATAGTGGCGACCGAACCGTCTAATCGGTGCGAACGCGGCAAGAAAATTGCCGCACACGATGTCTAAATAAAAGTCCCGGTGGAAAAATCAGTCCTTATTACCTAATGACCAGTCCTCTCTCCCGTTCCCCATCGCCATGGTAAAGGAGAGGTATGTTACACGTACGCGCGCCTCGTTACATATATATCACGAGTCGTGTATGCGACCACCTCGATGGTCGTTAACTGTAGCCTGAGAAAAGCACACGATATGAACACGCGTAGATGCGCGGAATATGTCCGCCGTGGATACACGCGAATCCAACGATGACCATCTTTTCTTCTCTTCCGCGGAGCGTACTGCCTTTGCCGGTGTATTGCAAACCGTGCTACAATTATGGTTACCTTTATTGCGATTCATCATGGTACACCCGGCTTTTTTCCTGGATATATAAGTTTTTTAGAAACAGATATTTTTCCAAAGTTTTTTTAATTACTCATATCTCTCACTCCTAGCTGCGTGTTATAACATTTCAATTACATTAAAAACAGTGAGGAGTAGCTTTTTATGTAATGCCATCATTTCGTTTTTCCAAAGTTGCTAAGGCCGAGTTGTAAGCACCAGCTTCCGGCAAGCGCCAGGAACACTCTCAGCGGTTATAATGTATGGTGCGGATTAGTACTGGCTCTCTTATTGTTTTCCACTCTTGCGAGAAGAACGAACACTCCTCCGCCGCTACCCCAACCTATCCTATTCCGCGTTTCCGACCACCCCCGAAGGAACCATCTCCATCGTGCTACGCCCACCCTCGCCCTTAGTTATAACTTAATTACAAGAAAAGCTGCTCGCAGAGCGCCGGCGGAACCTCCGGTTCGAAGCGATATATATTAGATTTTCTGTCATTAGAAACTTCTTGCCCCAGGAAATTATATCCCGGTCCGAGGATGGGGATGGTGAGGAATAGACGAGACGCGGATAGAAGAGGGAAAGACTGGTGAGAGAAACGACGGCGGGATATTCGATTTCTTTTGTTACCGCGCGGGAGACGAGGCGGGGTGGCGAGCTTCCGCGCGCGGACTTCCGGTCGATGGAACAATTAACGGCCGAGACACAAGGCTCTTCTGGATCGGAAACTTCGAGATATCTCAGTGCCTACGTGCCTCACGTGAGAGATAGAAGTGCTCGAGCGAGTTATGAGCACGAGCTTTGAAAATCAATGACTTACGGAAGGTTTTTTTGTTTGCCAGATATCTAACTATCATTTATTTGTTACATTTACACGAAAATGACAGTTTCACTAAAGTATCTAAAAATTTAGCTAGATATAGATTCGGAAATAATTTTATTGGACCAAAATAATTATGTGTACACTTAAATATGATATCAAATTTAATCTAATTTGACTTGACACTTCTCATACTCAATGTATCGTCATTTTATACTAAAACACTGAATAAATTTGTCAAATTTATCCATTATTTTAGTATAAAATAATGATATATTAGGAGCAGTGATGACTTAAATTGGGTTAAATTTAACACTATAGATTTAACATTGTAGGATGCTCGAACTGGTTACTAGAATGTCAAAACCTTTTGCAGCATTGCTCATTATACTTGAGATTTTTACGCAACTACTTCGGTAACAAAGTTATTTGCAAATCTATGTCTGGTTAAATTTTTAGACACTTCATTCTTTTTATAAATTTATATATAATACATAATTTTATTAAAAACGTGAAAGTGATAGTTTTTTCTTTTTTTTTAAATTAAATTATTTTAAAATTAGAGTAAAATAAATAATTAAATGCAATCCATTTATTCTAATACAAGTTATGGTAGAGAATAAAAGAAAAGTACTTATGGCAACTGAAGACTTTCGATGTATGCAAGTATGCAATTCAAAAACAGTCAAGGATGATAAATGAAAGTAAATTAGTTATTTTGTTTTCAAAATTTATTAATTTATAACTATTCTGTGCAAAATAAATGCAAATGAATCTTTATATGAAAAGAGACGAGGGGTTAAAATTCTTTATTCTCAAGAACTGGCGCCAGAGATCTGGGTGGATCAAAGGGGAACAGCGATACTGGCCGATACCGCGCGGCGACGCGACGATATTCAAGATGTTAATTGCCGACAAACCTCTCTAATTACCGCGTAATTATGAGCAGCAGCGTGCGCGAGAGAGGCTTGTATACGCACACAGGATCTCCCGCATATCACGCTTAATTGTCAGGACTATACGGGGATTATTCCTCGCGCCGTGCTGGCGCGGCTCGGCTATTGCGCCAATTAAGGCGAATTTCTGTCGCTATTATTTTTTAATGGTTTATACACGCGCCCCGCGCGCCTTTGCATTCAATGAATATTTCATTTATGCGGACGGTTTGCTTAATCGGTACGAGCGGCCATTAATTAAAATCGATCAGCTGAACAGATCGGTTTGATGAACTTTTGCGATATGCACAGTGTTAGTGTACGGATCTCGATGAAATGCAAAATACTTGATACGATTAGTAATTTTAACAACGACATCGATATGTAGCAATAATGATAATAAAGATAACAAAAACGACGGAAAAGGTCGTTTTATCAATTCGATTATTTCACGCTTTGATTTATTTTGCAAATGTTAATGTATATAAATATAAATAAAATCAATGTAAGTAATATTTATGAGACAATAAAATATAATTCGCAAATAATTGGAATGTACAACCAAATTAACTGCAAACGTTTCGATTCTGAATTTAAGTCCTCAGTTTTTTATATTGATATTTTCTTGGATAAAACTTTTTTCATAAAACCATTTTTGTTTTAATAAAAATTAATATAAATATTTTGATCGGTTTATATATATATATATAATGTTAATTGAAAATATAAACGTTCGTTCTAATTTAATTATAAAATATAAATATTTTCGAATGATGAACATGAAATCTTCCTGAAGGCAGAATATGTAGACAAAGCGTCTTAATGCATTGAACTTTTTTGATATTACACCGCGAGATCTAATTTAAAGCTCATTAATCACAATCTGTCACAATTCACGGCGATTTACAACTGCTATCAGAATACCGTGACGCATCGAATTTCCTTGAGTCTGCATGACGAGGATTAGCCACGTAGTATGTAATCTCAGAAGACTTATTATCGTTTTTATCGTTAGTAAAGACGATATATACTTGTTCTCCCAATTATTCAAATATCTATGCATAATATACTGTAATCGGGATTATAGACGTATGATAACCGTAATATTAGAATTTATGTAACATAGAAAATAATTTATTATGAAAAATATTTAAATGACTTGACGTATGCGAAGTTCACAGTCCATTTCTGTGTATCCATTTCAATGTAGATTAATTTTAATCTTGATTCAACTTATTTTTTATCTTCTGATTCTAAAAATTAAAAAAGATAAAGAATAAATTAAACCGACATTAAAAAGTTAATCTACATTGATACCTACATGATTCTTAACGCAAGTTTCGTTAGCGTTATGACATGGTTGCGCAGATTTTTTATTATAGTAAAAAAGCAATGATGTTATAATGATAACGAAACTTGCGTTAAGAGTTGCAGAATAGAGGCCCTGGAATTCTCAGGGAATTTTTTTTATCCTTGAAAATCCTGGAATTCTCATGGAATTTTGTTGAAATCGTCAGGGAAATTTTTTTAATTCTATTTTTAAATTTAAATTCTATTTTGTTTGACAGAATCATTTCTTTAATCATTTTTTGATAAATAATGCAAGTTTGACCAGACCCTATTGCCAGATAGCAGCTGATCAGCCGTTTGTAGTATACTAACAGTGAAGGAATAATACGTGGTCTACAATAAGAGTTGTAGTGGTCGTATAAAAGTCTGCAATCGTAAGAAATTGATCAATTGTAGTCAAATGTGAGGAGAATCCTATACAAATCGACTATAATTGATCAATTGCTTACGATTTCAGATTTTAGGGCCACTAGATTTCTATTGTAGAAAACCTCGCATATGCTGATTCTACAATGAATCGGTAGTCGGTAGTCTTAAGTCTTACCGGTGAATCAGTGAAGTTGGTTAACTTGTACGATTAAAAATGCCTTTTCATGCTGATGTTCGACGCTCATTTTTAGCGTCAAAATAGGTTACGTGATCGAAATTGACGCTATTGATATTCGTTAATTTTTATACGTTATCTGTTTTGACGCTAAAAATGAGGGTCAACATGAAAAGACACTTTAAGTAAGATTATCTATTTTCTTAAGACTGGCTAAATTTGAATTTTCGAAAATGCTCAGAAAGAAGTAGAGGCACTTAACGAACAAATTCAAGCTTTAAAAAAATGGATTTCAGTATTTTGTGTTGTCTAAATATTATTTACTTATAAATATTATTTATATATCTTTTGTTTTTTTATTGTAAACAAAATTTATGTTTATATATATAATTTTTGAATTATTTGTTTAGGAATGTCTCTAATCTTATCTGGAATTTTGAATAAAATTCATGGAAAAACCTGGAATTCTCAGGGAATGTTTTTATAAGATTTGAGTACAAACTCTGTTATAGATCCGTATAGTTGCGTCAATCGACATTATAATTATGATGTAATAAGAATTAAATTATTATTAATAAGAATTAATTTTTTGTTGCATCATGCTATAAATTAAATTAGAATTTCAAAAAGTAAAAGCGACTCACCACGCTTACAATTAAAAATACGTATACGTGAAATGCCGTCATTGCTGCAACATAATAACCTTACCTAACCATTGTGCTATGGTTCAAGCAACCACATAAATAGTTGCTCCATATTTTACTATTTAATCTGATTGGCATCATCAGATGTCTGTGTAGATCAACTATACTGTTTTTTCCGTGTATACTTATATATTCAATTAATACATATAGAATTAAATTTACATTATTTATACCCGTATAAGACAAAGAAATGTAAAAATAATTAATTTTAAGACTTTTGGGCATACTTTTTATTTTTTTTTTCCAGAACAGGGTTTTTAAGATAACTATACGTGGAGTGCTACAGTCACCTATATCTATTTAAAGGTTAGGGAAAATTTTCTATTTCGTAAATGAATCAAGCTTGGTATCGATCTTTCGTTCGACTTTTCTTCGATTCTCACTACCGCCCTCGATGCTTCGAATACTTCACCGTCTTCGTCGTTGCTCCCAGCTAAGGAGTTTCTGTGCGGAATAAGTCGGCTCCATTACTTCGCCGCGTGAAGCACTTTTCTCTCCCCTTCCTCTGCGCGGATACAGTCCATGCTCTCCCCTCGAGTTCATGGAAAACCACCCCCACGGACGACATGTTGGTATATGCGTCCCTGTTAATGGCTCCTCGTTCTCCAGCGTACGTGCGAAGAAACGGGCGCGGCGTGGACATGTCTGTGCACTATCACGGTAATTCGAACGAAAAGACGGTAATACATATGAAGTATGCCGTGCGAATTGATTATTGTAAGAATTTTTATGAAAAATCGCATCAGCATCAAGTGACTTAAATCTGTGGAATGCTAATTCTAACAGCATTGGTTAGCGGAATACTAATTTTTAAACTTGAATTAAGTAGAAAATTAATTATTTGCTAATAATTCGGTCTATTATTGGTTTTTTTTTTCGATTGAGTTTGAAACACCGTCCTCGTTGAAATACAAGATCGTGCACGAGAAGACAACACGCTTGGAAGAATAGCTCGAGGGATAAAGCGCAATAAAAAGGGGTTGGGAATCCTTTATGCATTCGAGGTGCGGCACGCGACACCCCAACCCTTCTAAGTCGCGATAGACTCATCAATTTCAAATCATTTCTCTCCCGCGCGGAAGATCACTCTCCTCTTTTCCTCCTATATGTGTCTCGTTTACTCGCAACACCCCGTAGTTGTTACGCACCACCGTCCATCATCTGCCAAAGGGCGCGAGTGCATCCCCTGCTAACTCCTCTTTTTTTCATGTTACTAACAATCCGACGAACGGCAATTATTTCGGAATCTATCAGTTCCTCCGGATTAAATTCAAGAACGATTATCGTATGAGTCGATGATCGATCGGGTATGCGTCTACTGTGACTGTTTAGGCACCAATATTATTACATACGAAAAAAACGGTTGCTGAAAGACCTAAAGTTTTGCTGGATGCTGAAAATAATTTTATTAGACCATTAAATAATTTTTGGAAACTCAAAAATGATGAGTAATGCTGTAAAACATTTTGATATTCTAGTAATTAGTTTGAGTTTCCAACAAAATTTTTAGATCTGTGTATTCAGTAAAATTTTAAATCTCAGCAAAATTGTTCTTTTCGTGTAATGGCATATATATTGTGTAAATACATGACAGCATGTATTGTACAATGTGTAATTACGTAATCAATAATAATACACTTGTAATTTGATTATGTAATTACAAATAATGCGTTAATTTAGTCCTAAGAAGCGGAGAAGTGTATTCGGTGCACGCAATGCCCGCATAGTATGCTTGATGTTTCATGGAATTCGAGATGCACGAATATTAGACGATGGATCTCACGGATCATTGACACAAATTCTTGGAAAAGGAGTAATCGGTTACTTTATGCCAGAAGATTATCGTTGTTATGCACAAAGCGCTTGTGGGTAGGCTGCTCGACCGCGTTACAGCAGATGAAAAATACAAAAAAAGAGGGAAAAGAAAGTACTATTGTCCGCTTCGCAGAAGCGTGATTGACCAATACGTTTACATTTCTTACGGTTCGATTGTATCATAATTTGTAGGTGCTAACAAATATTTATTTATCACTTACATAATTTATTACTTACTTACATAATTATTACGTTATATTGAGTTATTATATTACATAATTTATTAATAAATGTAGTTTGCACATTTTAGAATGTGCTTATTATTATATATATTTAGTTTTATTTAGAAAGTAATATATTAACATACAATTCACTCTAAGATTTAATGCAAAAATCTTTATTTTTGTATCAAATTTTAAACTAGATTGTATATTAAAACACATAGCATTTAATGCATATCGCAATAGCAAAAAAATTTAGAAAGTTTTTTATCAATATTACAATCTACTTTAAGATTTAAAAAATCTATATTTGTTTCTTAAATTTTAAAGTGTACTATATATTAATACATAACATTTAATGTATATAGTTGCAATTAAAAATTTTCGATATTACCTAGTCTGTTACCGAAAACAAATTTTTGTGATATACTTTGAATTTCAAACTATACTCTTCGTATTTGAAAATTCTTCTAAGGTGTTGCAATCGCGTGTAGAAGATATCAGCACTTAAGTGTCTCGCATAACTACGTTCGTTTTTAACGGCTTCTGCTTTCGACTTACCGTGATATCATTAAATGTGCGTCCTGAAAGCGTCCAGCCACTGAGGGGGACGTAAAAG